>NW_024723050.1:613032-668032 GCF_018991925.1 Homarus americanus | reverse complement strand
GGTGTTGGAGGTAAATAAAATAAAGGTGAAGATACGTGGTTGAAGAAGACATGGAGGGAGGAATAAATGTTGGAGGTAGGAGGAGGAAGAGAGAATTGTGTGTGTGTGTGTGTGTGTGTGTGTGTGTGTGTGTGTGTGTGTGTGTGTGTGTGTGTGTGTGTGTGTGTGTGTGTGTGTGTGTGTGTGGGAAAGTAGACAGCCGGAGTTGAGTTTGATAAACAATCCGACGTGATAAATTTTTGTCCACCATCTGCATGTAGTTAAGATTATAGTGTACCACCACCACCACCACCACCAGTAGTGAGACTCGAGGCGGCTGCTGAATCGACCCAAACGGAGGCGGTTGTCACGGTCGATATTCCCCTTGTTTCCACCGTGTATTTTCGATCTTATGAACTCATGTAGGTATAGATCCCTTTAGTAGCGACTTGCTTCCCTCCCTCCCTCTCTCCCTCCGTCTCTCCCTCTCTCCCTCCCTCTCTCTCTCTCTCTCCTTCGCTCTATCCATCCATCCCTCCATCCTGGTGGAAGTAGGTGGAGGGGGTATGTATCGGAAAGTCGTGGGGTCAGCCAGCTCCTAGCTCGCACGGTGTTTAAGAATTATGTGTAGTAAAACCTCACATAGGAAGGTCCAAAACTGAAAGATGGGGATTTACATATAGGCCCCTTCATGCTTTTTGTAACGGGGGGGTGATCGGGGAGCGAATATCTACCTTACGGAGGGAGGGAATGAGGTCTAATTTCCCTCCGTCGTGGTCTTACCTGTAGCATCAATCGTGGAGGATCGAAAAAATGCCCGCTATAACAAGTGTCGAGAGGGGTCAAATTAGATC
Source organism: Homarus americanus (assembly GCF_018991925.1). NCBI lineage: Eukaryota > Metazoa > Arthropoda > Malacostraca > Decapoda > Nephropidae > Homarus > Homarus americanus. Next base: position 667,199 of record NW_024723050.1, on the reverse strand, counting down.
AACCGCAGCGGGTACACATAGGCCCTTGTGTAATCCGGTCGTGGAATCCGGCAGATCCGCACAATCCCTCATTAGAGAAGGATTAGAGGGATGAGGACCCTCAGTAATCCCACCGACGCACGATACCGAAGGGTCCACTGTTCACCACCACTGTTCAAGCCTTGTTCAGATGGTTCACGTCGTGTGTGTGTGTGTCTGTGTGTGTGTGTCTGTGTGTGTGTGTGTGTTGTTGTGTGTGTGTGTTGTCTGTCTGTGTGTGTGTGTGTGTGTGTGTGTGTGTGTGTGTGTGTGTGTGTGTTGTTGTCTGTGTGTGTGTGTGTTGTATGTGTGTGTGTGTTGTCTGTGTGTGTGTGTGTGTGTGTGTGTGTGTGTGTGTGTGTGTGTGTGTGTGTGTGTGTGTTGTCTGTGTGTGTGTGTATTGTCTGTGTGTGTGTCTGTGTGTGTGTCTGTATGTGTGTCTGTATGTGTGTTCAGAGGCTAAAGGGGGTAGAAATGTTTAATGTTTATTGGTAGTTACTCCGTTCATATTCGTCTGTATCATTGTTTTTTAGTTCTTTTTTTGTGTGTGTGTTTAAGCTGCTGAGTCACATTGGGGAACAGTGTGTAATAGATTGTGACGTGGGTTTATATCAGGAGACCCAGTACCAAGACTTCCAACCTTGTTCAAATGGGGTTTATATCAGGAGACCCAGTACCAAGACTTCCAACCTTGTTCAAATGGGTTCATGCTTGTGTGTGTGTGTGTGTGTGTGTGTGTGTGTGTGTGTGTGTGTGTGTGTGTGTGTGTGTGTGGGTGTGTTTGTGTGTGTGTTTCACAGTACAATTAAAAATATACTAATATTCAAAGCTATAGTTATATATTCCACTATTGTGATCACACGAAATAGACGATGAACACACACACATACACACACCGGGGGGGGGGGTGGGGGTTGAGGCACCAAGTTTTCCACATTGTGTTCACAGCTTAAAAAAGAAAAAATATTACACGCTAATTCGGGTATAAAATCTATTTTTTCTTCTATTTATGCCTTGTGATATAGTTGTTAAAATGGTAATTTCCCAGGATTAGGTACATTTTTTTTGTACCCTGATAATATAACTCCTATGAGAACCTTTGTTCATACTGGATAAAAAGAAAACATTTGTTCCTCTTTTTTTACCCTCTAGGATATTTATAAATGGTGTGTGTGTGTGTGTATGTATGTTTGTATGTGCTTGTGTGTGTATCTATGTTTGTATGTACTTTTATGCGTGTATGTGTGTTTATGTATGTATGTATGTATGTATGAATGTATGTATGTATGTATGTATGTATGTGTGTGTGTGTTTGCGTATGTATGTATGTATGTATGTGTTTGTGTATGTACAGTATGTATGTATGTATGTACAGGGTATGTACTTTTATGTGTGTGTGTTTTTGTGTGTGTGTGTGTGTGTGTTAAGAAAGTCCCTATTTTTTTATACCAAATTTTAAACAATACAAAAAGTCTTTTCAATTCGTAATCTAGTATTTTAATCCTCGTGCTATTCTTTTATTCGAATTTAATCGACTCGACGATCCTGTTCATTAATCTTACTGTCGATAGAGAAAAAATATTATGCATATGTAATAACAATGTAAAAAATAAACGCCTGAATCCAAAAGAGAAATAAATGAACATCGATAAAACTTCCGTAATAACAAGATAAAAATAATAAACGCCTGTATCCAAAAGAGAAACAAATGAACGTCGATAAAACATAACACAAGATAACAGATAAACGTCTGTATCCAAAAGAGAAATAAATGAACATCGATGAAACACACGTAATAACAAGATAAAAATAATAAACGCCTGTATTCAAAGGAGAAACAAATGAGCATCGATAAAACACACGTAATAACAAGATAAAAATAATAAACGCCTGTATCCAAAAGAGAAATAAATGAACATCGATGAAACACACGTAATAACAAGATAAAAATAATAAACGCCTGTATCCAAAAGAGAAACAAATAAGCATCGATAAAACATACGTAATAACAACACGTTAAAAAAAATAAACTCCAGTATCCAAAAGAGAATCAAATGAAAATCGACAAATAACCTCTATCCACTGTTCTTCGATACATCTTTCATCCATTTGTTAATAACTAATTCGTTTTGTTTCATAGCAACAATCAAGTTTAGGTTAGGTTAGGTTAGGTTAGGTTAGGTTAGGTTAGGTTAGGTTAGGTTGGTTAGGAGATCATTCTTTCGAGTCTTTGTGTACACAATTATGTGGTGCCTGGTTCTCGAGTTCCCATTTCGATGTTAAGTATACTGTACTTGTGGACATAACAGTAATCTGTACCTGTACTACTTGTTACTTGTACCGGCTCTTGTATTGTTCCTTGTATTCTTTCTTGTACCAGTATTTGTTCTTGTTGTTTGCATTTGTTTCTTGTTCTTACTTGTACCAACATTGGTTCCTTGTATATCTATTCCGGTAACATTATTTGTTTTGGTTTTTACTTACATTTGTTCCTGTTACCTGTATTTGTACCTGTCCTTGCACTTATATACAGGCACCTTACGTAAATATATTACCTGTACTAATGCTTGTACCTGAATACTGTACTTGTATCTGTACCTGTACTTTTTACTTTCTTCCTTTCCCTGTAATTATACCTGTAACTGTATCTATACCTATAACTATAATTATACCTATACCTATAATCATAACTCTCTATACTATACTTGTGCCTATAATTATACCTGTGCCTATAGTCATACCTGTAACTATACCTATAATATTGTTTCTGAATCAATAAACACTGGTAGAGTGAGTAAGGTGTGCCTCAAGCCTTGTCAGGTGAAGGTTGGGGGTGGCTCTATACAAAAGTTTAAAGGTAGGAGGTTCACTATTCTGACCTTTAAGTTGTTAGGTCCTTAGGGTGAGAATTGTTGTCATATGGAACCCGACAGCAGGAATGGTGTGTGGTTTGATGGTGTGTTGGTATAATGGTGAGTGGTGTGATGGTGTGGTGTAATGGTGTGGTTTAATGGTGTGGTCTATTGGTATGTTATAATGGTGTGGTGTAATGATGTGGTGTGGTTTAGTATGGTCTAGCGTGGTCTAGTGTGGTATAATGTCCTCCGGTGTGGTCTGGTATGATGTGGTGTGGTTTAGTATGGTCTAGCGTGGTCTAGTGTGGTATAGTATGCTCCGGTGTGGTCTAGTATGATGTGGTGTGGTTTAGTATGGTCTAGCGTGGTCTAGTGTGGTATAATATGCTCCGGTGTGGTCTAGTATGATGTGGTGTGGTTTAGTATGGTCTAGCGTGGTCTAGTGTGGTATAATATGCTCCGGTGTGGTCTGGTATGATGTGGTGTGGTTTAGTATGGTCTAGCGTGGTCTGGTCTCGTCTAGTCTGGCAAAGTGAAGAGGAAGGATGGTCTCAGCGAATCTCCAATGGTTTTCCCTGACTTAAACACGACACAACACTAAATATTTGACACTACGTTCTCTTCCGACACTCGTGGGTTACATTAGGTGTGACCTGAGAAGAATTATTGCTGTTCATTTGTATTGTAGGTAAGGCTGGGTAGGGGGAGAGGGTCAGTCGATTCCAAAGGTCACTTTTAAAGATGACATTAAAGTCGTACGGCTGGCATTGGTGATGCTTGAGGTGTCGTTGGGTTTATCCTCTTCTCTGCCAGTCCACAGAGGGAAAGTATCGTACGTCGCTAAGGGGAAGAGGGAGGAGGGAAGGACTGGCATTCCCACTAGGCAGGTCATCTGATGGTAATTAAGAAAAAATAAAATAATTATATGCATTTTAATATTGACGTCAAAAGCTGGTGATTATATCGACAATTCAGAAATGATGATAGGGATTTATTCAAAGTAGAGGTGTATTAGTAATTAACGTTCTGAAAATTATTATGATTAAAACACCCTCCTAGTTACGGCTGTTTCCATGAGGACAAACTAGGTAGGTAAATATATGTGTTGATGTGAAAAGGAAATTTATTAGTATACAAATCTGGTGAGAAAAAAAGTTTAAAAGTAAATAAATAAGAAGAAGAATTAAAAACCTTATAAATATGTATTAATGACTAGAAGTGAATAAGCCTGGTTGTCCTCGTCTAAAACAGCGTAAAAAAATCGAATATAACAAATTCTACCGTGCAAGAACTTAGCTCACCTGAACACTAATGTTACTATATTTTAATACATTCACAAATTTCGTTATTAATGTGTAAACAACATCTCAAATAAGAATAAATCAAATATAATTAAACAGAAGCTACCATCAAGTCATCAGTATAATTTACTTAGAACATTTGTCTAGTTGTGTAACATATTGTCTCTACTGGTGTGTAAATTGTTAAAGTTTAAGTGTATCATCAACCCTTATAGGTAAATGAATCCTGTATATTTGTAAATGATACCTTTATATAAGTACCCAAAACCGTTTATAAGTGCGAAACCCTTTATAAATATGTGAAACCCTTATAATAGTATCGGAATTCCTTTATAAGTGTTAGTAATCTTTTATATGTATCTGAAACCCTTATACAGATTCTCAAACTTCTATAAAGATTCTCAAACTCTTATACAGAATCTGAAACCCTTATATAGAATCGGAAACCCTTATAAAGAATCGGAAACCCTTATAAAGATTCTGAAACCACTATAAAGATTCTGAAACCCTTATAAAGAATCTGAAACACTGATACAGAATCTGAAACCCTTATAAAGAATCTGAAACCCTCAAAGACTCTGAAACCCTTATAAAGAATCTGAACACATACAGAATCTGAAACACTAAGATTCTGAAACCCTCAAAGAATCTGAAACCCTTATACAGAATCTGAAACCCCCATAAAGAATCTGAAACCCCCTTAAAGAATCTGAAACCCTTATAAAGAATCTGAAACCGTTATAAAGATTCTGAAACCCCATAAAAGATCTGAACAACAAAACAACGAAATATTCACATTTAGTTTCCCTTTCTTGTTTATTTCTACTTGTTGTCAGAAGATGTGAAACGAAAGTACTGTATTCCGTCTCATATTTTATTAAGGCTTATTTGTCTAGTGTTGGAGATAACTTTGTGATTCTGGACTTTAAAAGACCTTAGTTGGTGAAGTACAATTAATGCGTTGTTGGAGGTACTGTTCTAATGAGTTACTAGTCATTTACTGGAAGCATTTATGATTTGCTAGTCATTTACTGGAAGCATTTATGATTTGCTAGTCATTTACGGAAGCATTATGATTTGCTAGTCATTTACAGGATCATGAATGATTTGCTAGTCATTTACGGGCATTTATGATTTGCTAGTCATTTACGGGAAGCCTTTATGATTTGCTAGTCATTTGGGAAAGCATTTATGATTGTCTATTCATTTAGGATCCATGAATGATTTTTATTAATTTACAAGAGCCATTTATTATTTTCTAATCATCCAAAAAGCCAATCTGATTTGTTAACCATATATACATTTACAATTTTTGTTTACTCTTTTCATTGATACATAATTTGCAAAGGAATTTACATTTTACTCCTACACATATGATACTTTTAGGACATTTACAATATTTTTACCTTTTACACATTTGATACATAATTTACATACATAACCGTAATGTAATTTGGGGCCTAATCTTTTTCAATCCTTTGGCCTTATGTACTTTTTTTCAGGAGATAATATAGAGCAATACACTGAGCTATATTGTAATGATATAGGAATTCTGATCCTATATATAGGTAGATTAAGGGTCTGTTTTGATATAGAAGTACTGATTTAGGTGTACGAGGATCGAAACTTCTATTAATAACGGATTATATGGAGAGGAAAGTATGTTATAGCGAGTGTCCGCTAAAATATGAATCCTATATTTAGCGGATTGTATGAAGAGGAAAGTCCGTTATTTCGAGTGTCCGCTAAATATGAAACCTTTATTTAGCGTATTGTGTCCGTTATATCTAGTGTCCGCTAAATATGAAACGTCTATTTAACGGATTATATGGAGAGGAAGTCCGTTATATCGAATGTCCGCTAGATTGAATCCTCTATTTAGCGGATTGTAGGAAAGGAAAGACCTATGTAACGCTTTTGGGGGATAATCATTCAATTAAGCCTCAAACACAAGGAAACCTTTTGTGTTTATATTACCATAAACGTAATGAAGATTAGTTCATATTTGTATTGTAGAATTAACTCGCCGAACCTAACCTAACCTAACCTAACCTAACCTAACCTCACTAGATCTGACTTGGGTTAGGTTAAGGTAATGGGGTCAGTAGTGATGATGTTTATTTGTAGTTTGTATTATGATTACTGTGCAAAATATACTGTAGTGTGTGTGTGTGTGTGTGTGTGTGTGTGTGTGTGTGTGTTGTGTGTGTGTGTGTGTGTGTGTGTGTGTGTGTGTGTGTGTGTGTGTGTGTGTGTGTGTGTGTGTGTGTGTGTGTGTGTGTGTGTGTGTGTGTGTGTGTGTGTGTGTGTGTGTGTGTGTGTGTGTGTGTGTGTGTGTGTGTGTGTGTGTGTGTGTGTGTGTGTGTGTGTGTGTGTGTGTGTGTGTGTGTGTGTGTGTCGCCTTTCCAGGATGATAGAGACTGATGACTAAACTACATTATATTGTTCTATTATATCATATTAGGTGGGAATAATAACACATACATACATACCTTAGTCTTCCATCAAATTGCTCACACATCACACACACACACACACACACACACACACACACACACACACACACATCACACACACACAGACACACACACACACACACACACACACACACACACACACACACACACACACACACACACACACACACACACACACACACACACACACACATCACACACACACACACACACACACACACACACACACACACACACACACACACACACACACACACACACACACACACACACACACACACACACACACACACACACATCACACACACACACACACACACACACACACACACACACACACACACACACACACACACACACACACATCACACACACACACACACACACACACACACACACACACACACATCACACACACACACACACACACACACACACACACACACACACACACACACACACACACACACACACACACACACACACACACACACACACACACCACACACACACACACACACACACACACACACACACACACACACACACACACACACACACACACACACACACACACACACACACACACACATCACACACACACACACACACACACACACACACACACACACACACACACACACATCACACACACACACACACACACACACACACACACACACACACACACACACACACACACACACACCATCCCTTCCTTCCTCCACATCCCCGATTACCCTCTCTCCCTCTTCCCCTTTCCCCTCCTACCCCCCTCCTACCCCCCAGCAGGTCATACTCAGGTGTATGCTAATTACAGACCGGGATTGAACATCTTATCCAGGTGATCAATGTTCGTGTTTCGTCATTACTTATACCATGAACGTGTCTGTGAACCCTGTATACTTATGTACATGTGTGTGTGTGTGTGTGTGTGTGTGTGCATTCCTTTCCAGGGTAGTAGAGATAGCCAGGTGACTCAGATATCTTAGGGGTAATCAGGATAATGATGCAAGTTTGGCAGATCAAAGCCACCAAGGCTCTCTCTCTCTCTCTCTCTCTCTCTCTCTCCTCTCTCTCTCTCTCTCTCTCTCTCTCTCTCTCTCTCTCTCTCTCTCTCTCTTCCCACACACACACACAATAATACAGTAAATATTTATACGAAAACAAACATAATAATAAAATAACATTAAACACTAATTAATAATAATAATAATAATAATAATAATAATAATAATAATAATAATAATAACCCAGTAATCATATCAACAACAATTACAACTACAAAAACAACTAAAATAACAACATCTACAATAACAAAAACAACTCCAATAACATCAACAGTAATAATAGTGACACAAATAACAATAACAAGAACATTAACACAAGCACTAACAACAAAACAAACAAAGAAACAAAGAGAAATAATAAACGCAAGTGAGAAGGAGGAAAGAAGGAAGTAGGAAAGAGGAAAAATGAAGGGGCGGCAAGAAGAAAGAAGGAAGGAAGGAGGGAAAGAAAGAAGGAGGAAGGCGAAAGAAGGAAGAAGGGAAGGAAGGAAGGGAGAGAAGGAAAATCAATAGTAAAGAACAGACATGATGAAAACAGATTGAACAGAATCACAGTTACGAGAAAAAATAAAATACAATATACAATATAATTTGCCATTGGTTGAAGGAAAGATAAATAGACGCATTAAAAATGATAAAAAAATAGGATGTAATAGAAAAAAAATGAAAATATATAATAGGAATTAATTATAAAAGATAAGAAATGATAGGAATTAATAGACTTAAGATAATAAATAATAGGAATTACTAGGAAATATTAAGTGATAGGAATTAATAGGTAAAGATAATAAATGATAGGAATTAATAGATAATATGGAATAACAAAAAGATAGAGATATATTATAAATGAGACAAACTATATAAAATAATACCCCCTTACAAATAAGTTTTAAAAATATATAAATTACATACAGGGAAATAATAATTCTTTCACCCAAACGATACTAAACTATAATAATAATGACAAAAATATAGATGATACATTATATAACAATATAATGATGATCATATATGGAAAAAATAATATAAATCCAGTATAATATATAAATACCTATAAACAGTCATATATGAACACATGTGTTACGTAAGATACAATAATGGCTCTTACGTCTCTATAATAATGGTTGAAATTACCTCGCCCGTATTTCCTTATCTTCCTTGTTGTTGATAAGAAAATGTGAAAACCGTCCCAAAATCAGGAAATCCGGCGAGCCATTAATCTGAAAATCGGCCATCTCATGTATCTGGTTAATCCGGTGATTCATGCTATCCCCTGATCCAGCCTCATCCCACCCTCATGGATTTTATATTTTGTGAGTAATCCCGGTGGGCGAGGGGATGTCAGCATGAAGCATGAGGAGTGTCAGCGGTGTGTCTGTGTTGGTGTGTGTATGTGTGTCTGTGTGTGTGTGTGTGTGTGTCTGTGTCTGTGTTGGTGTGTGTATGTGTATCTGTGTGTGTGTGTGTGTCTGTGTCTGTGTTGGTGTGTGTATGTGTATCTGTGTGTGTGTGTGTGTCTGTGTTGGTGTGTGTATGTGTATCTGTGTGTGTGTGTGTGTCTCTATGTGGTGTGTGTATGTATCTGTGTGTGTGTGTGTGTGTCTGTGTCTGTGTTGGTGTGTGTATGTGTATCTGTGTGTGTGTGTGTGTCTGTGTCTGTGTTGGTGTGTATGTGTATCTGTGTGTGTGTGTGTCTGTGTCTGTGTTGGTGTGTGTATGTATATCTGTGTGTGTGTGTGTGTCTGTGTCTGTGTTGGTGTGTGTATGTGTATCTGTGTGTGTGTGTGTGTCTGTGTGTGTTGGTGTGTGTATGTGTATCTGTGTGTGTGTGTGTGTGTCAATCTAGGTGTGGAGTGTGTGTATGTGTATCTGTGTGTGTGTGTGTGTGTGTCAATGTAGGTGTAGGTGTGTGTATGTGTATCTGTGTGTGTGTGTGTGTGTCAATGTAGGTGTAGGTGTGTGTATGTGTATCTGTGTGTGTGTGTGTGTCTATAGGTGTAGGTGTGTGTGTGTCTGTGTGTGTGTGTGTGTGTGTCAATGTAGGTGTGTGTGTGTGTGTGTGTGTGTGTGTGTGTGTGTGTGTGTGTGTGTGTGTGTGTGTGTGTGTGTGTGTGGCTCTGTGGTAGATATCAGTAACTGTGTGTGGCACTGCGGCTAGTGTTTGCAGTGTGTTAACCATTGTACTGAGTGCCAACTACGTGTATGTGGTGTGAGTGTGAGCAGCTTTGTGGTGGTGTGGCACTGTGGTAGCCATCATTAGCTGTGATGCGAAAATGAAGGAAGAACTGAAACAACCCCGGATAACAGGAGGTACCAAATCGTTAGGGGTGTAATGACTACATCGCCATTCATTTTAACAGTTTGATATAGAGGTGCCGGAGGTCTTGTGATGCCTCACCTGTTGTGATGCCTCTCACCTGTTGTGATGTCTCACCTGTTGTGGTGCTCTCACCTGTTGGTACCCTCTCACCTGTTGTGGTGTCTCTCACCTGTTGTGATGCCTCTCTCACCTGTTGTGGTGCCTCTCACCTGTTGTGGTGCCTCTCACCTGTTGTGTTTCCTCTCACCTGTTGTGGTTCCTCTAACCCTATTGTGGTGCCTCCTAACCTGTTGTGGTGCCTCTCTGTGTGGTGCCTCTCACCTGTTGTGGTGCCTCTCACCTGTTGTGGTGCCTCTCACCTGTTGTGATGCCTCTCACCTGTTGTGATGTCTCTCTCACACCTGTTGTGGTGCCTCTCACCTGTTGTGGTGCCTCTAATCTGTTGTGATGCCTCTCACCTGTTGTGGTGCCTCTCACCTGTTGTGGTGCCTCTCACCTGTTGTGATGCCTCTCACCTGTTGTGATGTCTCTCACCTGTTGTGGTGCCTCTCACCTGTTGTGGTGCCTCTAACCTGTTGTGATGCCTCTCTCACCTGTTGTGGTGCCTCTCACCTGGTGTGCCTCTCACCTGTTGTGGTGCCTCTCACCTGTTGTGGTGCCTCTCACATGTTGTGATGCCTCTCACCTGTTGTGGTGCCTCTCACCTGTTGTGGTGCCTCTCTCACCTGTTGTGATGCCTCTCACCTGTTGTGGTGCCTCTCACCTGTTGTGATGCCTCTCACCTGTTGTGGTTCCTCTCACCTGTTGTGGTGCCTCTCACCTGTTGTGGTGCCTCTCACCTGTTGTGGTTCCTCTCACCTGTTGTGGTGCCTCTCCACCTGTTGTGGTGCCTCTCACCTGTTGTGGTGCCTCTCACCTGTGATGCCTCTCACCTGTTGTGGTGCCTCTCACTTGTTGTGATGCCTCTCACCTGTTGTGGTTCCTCTCACCTGTTGTGGTGCCTCTCACCTGTTGTGGTTCCTCTCACCTGTTGTGGTGCCTCTCACCTGTTGTGATGCCTCTCACCTGTTGTGGTGCCTCCTAACCTGTTGTGGTGCCTCTCACCTGTTGTGGTGCCTCACCTGTTGTGGTGCCTCTCACCTGTGTGGTTCCTCTCACCTGTTGTGGTTCCTCTCACCTGTTGTGGTGCCTCTCACCTGTTGTGATGCCTCTCACCTGTTGTGGTGCCTCTCACCTGTTGTAGTGCCTCTCACCTGTTGTGGTGCCTCTCACCTGTTGTAGTGCCTCTCACCTGTTGTGGTTCCTCTCACCTGTTGTGGTTCTTCTCACCTGTTGTGATGCCTCTCACCTGTTGTGGTGCCTCTCACCTGTTGTGGTGCCTCTCACCTGTTGTGGTGCCTCTCACCTGTTGTGGTTCCTCTCACCTGTTGTGGTTCCTCTCACCTGTTGTGGTGCCTCTCACTTGTTGTGGTGCCTCTCACCTGTTGTGGTGCCTCTCACCTGTTGTGATGCCTCTCTGACTGTGATGCCTCTCACCTGTTGGAGTTCCTCTCACCTGTTGTGGTTCCTCTCACCTGTTGTGGTGCCTCTCACCTGTTGTGGTGCCTCTCACCTGTTGTGGTGCCTCCTGTTGTGGTTCCTCTCACCTGTTGTGGTGCCTCTCACCTGTTGTGGTGCCTCTCACCTGTTGTGGTGCCTCTCACCTGTTGTGGTGCCTCTCACCTGTTGTGATGCCTCTCACCTGTTGTGGTGCCTCTCACCTGTTGTGGTGCCTCACCTGTTGTGATGCCTCTCCTGTTGTGTTTCCTTTCTTTTACTCTGACAAAGAAAAACAGAAACCGAGGGAAAGAATTAGACAAAAGTGGAAACAATGAAGAGAAGGGAGAGAGTGAGAGAAAACTCTGAGAAGAAGAAGAAGAAGAAGAAGACAGGATGCACTTGTGAGAGGAGATTGTGATGAGGGTGAAGGAGTTAGTTAGCTGGCTGAGACAAGGTTGGGGGCCTAGGAGGAGGGTTAAGAGGAGGAGGTGGGGGGCTAAGGAGAGGAGGCTAGGAGGAGGAGGTAGCTAAGAGGAGGAGGGGGCTAGGAGGAGGAGGAGGTGAGTGGCTAGGAGTGTGGCTGGAGGAGAGGGCTAGAGGAGGGGACTGGGAGGGGGGCTGGAGGAGGGTGTGGTAGCTGGGATGGAGCCAGAAGGACCACCACATCGTACACACATGCCCAGGGCTTGGGATAGAGCTTAGCCCGGGCTTGGCAGAGGCTTAAACTCCAATAAATAAGGATGAAAATCGAGGAACAACGATTACATAGATAAAGTGGCTCCTGTGATGTGCGCTCCTGTTTATACTCAGCTGAATTTGTGCGTTTTAGTCCCGGCTCGGCGGTGTGTTTTTGTCCAGTTTGCGGTTTTAGGCCAGGGCTCTCACCCGCGAGCATAAAACTTAATCCGTCAGAGAGCGCGGCGGCCTCTGGTGCGTCGCCCGGAATGTGTCGCAGTATTGGAACTTTGGGCGGCAAATGCCTTATACTCGTCTCTGATTAAGTAAGTGCTATAAAAAAGAGAAAATAGAAAAGCTCTCTCTGGATTTTTAAACGTTTTGAAAAATATGTTGTACACTTAAAACTAACAAAAATTATTCGTTATTGGATTTAGCTGTTCTGCGGTGACACACAAATGTGTCACCGCAGAACCGCAGTACAGTATTGGAACTTGCCTTAAATTCATCTCTGGTCAATTGAGTTTTATAAAATAAATAAGATTCACCGTTGATTTATGAACGCTAAAAAAAATGACATAATTTTTCCTACAATTTCTAAAAAAAAAAAAAATAGATAAAACCTTTTAGGAAATTATTTATACAACGTCAGCGATAATTATGAGGGTTACATTAACAATACTGTGTAATATTGGAACCTGGGATGAGAGTACTATTTTTTTCTCCTCGTGTATGATTGATTAAACGTCAGACAAATAAATAAACAAATTATAAAGTCGGGAGCTATTTGCAGGAAATTATCTCCTTCAACTTTGTAAACTGAGGAGTAATGACATGAGGAAAATAATCCCCCACTGTCAACTTTTAAGGAATGTGCAATTGACGTCAGTAGTGAAGATAAGATTATACAGTTTGAAGTCTTATAGAATTAACGGGAAGTAAGATGAAGACAAACAGCTTAAGGTATGACAGTCAGCTTTTATAAGACTTAGAGTAATAACAGCATTGAAGGAAACAGCTTTTATAAGACTTAGAGTAATAACAGCATTGAAGGAATCAGCTTTTATAAGACTTACAGTAATAACAGCATTGAAGGAAACAGCTTTTATAAGACTTACAGTAATAACAGCATTGAAGGAATCAGCTTTTATAAGACTTACAGTAATAACAGCATTGGAGGAAACAGCTTTTATAAGACTTAAGAATAACAGCATTGAAGGAAACAGCTTTTATAAGAATTAGAGTAATAACAGCATTGAAGGAAACAGCTTTTATAAGACTTACAGTAATAAACAGCAGCTTGAAAAACAGCTTTTATAAGACTTAGAGTAATAACAGCATTGAAGGAATCAGCTTTTATAAGACTTACAGTAATAACAGCATTGAAGAGAACAGCTTTTATAAGACTTAGAGTAATAGCATTGAAGGAAACAGCTTTTATAAAATTAGAGTAATAACAGCATTGAAGGAAACAGCTTTTATAAGACTTACAGTAATAACAGCCTTGAAGGAAACAGCTTTATAAGACTTAGAGTAATAACAGCATTGAAGGAAACAGCTTTTATAAGACTTAGAGTAATAACAGCATTGAAAAACAGCTTTTATAAGACTTACAGTAATAACAGCCTTGAAGAAACAGCTTTTATAAGACTTACAGTAATAACAGCATTGAAGGAAACAGCTTTTTATAAGACTTACAGTAATAACAGCAGAAGGAAACAGCTTTTATAAGACTTACATGTATAACAGCCTTGAAGGATACAGCTTTTATAAGACTTACAGTAATAACAGCATTGAAGGAATCAGCTTTTATAAGACTTACAGTAATAAGAGCCTTGAAGGAAACAGCTTTATAAGACACAGTAATAACAGCCAGAAGGATGCAGCATAAGACTTACAGTAATGACAGCATTGAAGAATCAGCTTTATAAGACTAGAGTAATAACAGCCTTGAGGAAACAGCATAAGACTTACAGTAATAACAGCCTTGAAGGAAACAGCTTTTATAAGACTTACAGTAATAACAGCATTGAAGGAAACAGCTTTTATAAGACTTACAGTAATAACAGCCTTGAAGGATACAGCTTTTATAAGACTTACAGTAATAACAGCATTGAAGGAATCAGCTTTTATAAGACTTGAGTATACTTATTGTTGAAGGAAACAGCTTTTATAAGACTTACAGTAATAACAGCCTTGAAGAAACAGCTTTTATAAGACTTACAGTAATAACAGCCTTGAAGAAACAGCTTTTATAAGACTTAGGTAATAACAGCCTTGAAGAAACAGCTTATAAGACTTACAGTAATAACAGCCTTGAAGGAAACAGCTTTTTATAAGACTTACAGTAATAACAGCCTTGAAGAAACAGCTTTTATAAGACTTAGTAATAATAACAGCCTTGAAGAAACAGCTTTTATAAGACTTACAGTAATAACAGCCTTGAAGGAAACAGCTTTTATAAGACTTACAGTAATAACAGCATTGAAGGAATCAGCTTTTATAAGACTTACAGTAATAACAACATTGAAGGAAACAGCTTTTATAAGACTTACAGTAATAACAGCATTGAAGGAATCAGCTTTTATAAGACTTACAGTAATAACAGCATTGAAGGAAACAGCTTTTATATGAGCTAACACCAAATTTTCATAAAACTCGACCATGTTAAACCACACACACACACACACACACACACACACACACACACACACCATACATGTTTTATACGTAATTATAAACCTGAATAAATATATAGGAGATAAATGTTGAGTCGAAACACTTGTTAATAGTGAGCTGTGAAGTGTGTGTGTGTGTGTGTGAAAAAAAGAGACTATGGGAATTGCATAATTTTTTTATGCTTTTTTTAATGTAAGTTTTTATTGATTAATATATGTTAGTAAAATAATAATAAGACAAAAGGTCCTATACATTATTGGAACTGAATAAATTTAGTCCTTATTTCAGACATTAAATAATAAATACTTTCGAAAAATTAAAAATAAAAAGAATCCAAAAGATACCTATTGTTAATAAAAAAAAGAAAAAAGAGAAGAGCCTTTCTGATATGTTATTTTTGTAACGAATTAATTTAATGGTTAATCCTATAAATAAAGAAATTTGGTGGATTATAATTTAAACGGTGTATGGGGCGTCGTGTTTGTTTTATGTCGCGTCAAAATCTTTCCTGACGATCATCATGAGCCTGAGGGATGTAGGCCTATATTTACCCCGTACCAGAGATGTTAAGGTGGCGTAAACATCCTCCCAGGCACACACACACACACACACACACACACACACACAGAAGTAAACAATGTCAATATCATTCCTTAGAGAGATATAAATATTCCAACACATATCTGTATATATTTTCTGTTTTTGTCTTCATTCTCTCATCAGTTAATTGAAGAAAAACTAATATCCTTTCTTGCCTTATAAACTACGAGCTGTTATTATTTTTATTATTTATTTTTTCTTTTGAGTAAAATATTATGTATTAGTTTATTGACCCTTTGAGGACGATGGATTGAGTGATAACCCTTGAGTGAGTAAGGGCTAGGGTGGGAGGGTAAGGGGAGTTAGGGTCTGGGGGAGGAGAGTAAGAGTGACTGGGAGATTGAGGGACGGAAGAGTAAGGGCTGAGGGCTGGGGGCGGATGGAAGGGGTGGAGAGAGGGCTCACCAAGCACCCCGGGAGAGTTACAATACCTGCTTCACTTACCTCAGCCTGGCAGTGTTGTGGGGCGGCCTGGGTGAACCTTACTATGGCCTGCCCTCTCACCTGAAGATTAGACACACCGAAGCTTATTTCACCTGGAGATTTATTAACCTAACCTAACCTAACCTAACCTAACCTAACCTAACCTCACCTAACCCAACCTAACTCCTAACCCAACCTAACCTAACCTAACCTAACCTACCTAGCCCACCTCTCCTCAACCCCAACTAAGCCTAGTAACCTACCTAACCTAACCTCACCTAAACCCCTCCTAGGCAGTGGTACATTGAGTTTAATAATCAGTTAGAATAAGTTGGGGTGTCTAATCTTCACGTGATACCCCACAAAAAACGTATGTGTTTATTAACTGACAATCCACCTCAAGCACTAGATGTCTCCCCCCCCCCCCACTCCCGACAGGTGAAGTGAGAACTACCTCAGTGGCTCACTTTAAGCTACGACACAAAGAACATTTCTCAAGGGATTGTAAGTTAGATTTTTTTTTCACCTCACTGGAGACGTGAAAATGCATATATCTGGCTCAACGTCAGGCTCACCTACGAGAAAAACAACAACAACAACAACAACAACAACAACGTGAATTCTCAAAGGTTCCCGAGTTTATTTTCCCTCCCTTCCCTGTCAACCCCCCCCTCCCCCTCCCCTCCTCCCCTTCCTGTAATAGATTTAAGAACGTATACAGTATCTCACCTAAACTCCTCTACACGATTATGGATTCTCAAATACTTCTACGCAGGAATTTTTCTCTTAACTGAAACCAGAACAGAAAAAACAAAACGAGAGCGACTTTAAATGACTCACTTAAGCTAAAAGACAAAGATGGATTCTCACAAGTTCACACCACGTTAAATATTCCTCCTGACTAGATTATGTGAGACCTCATCTACTCTCGTCTCACTTCACCTCCGATACAATGGGTAATAATGGCGTCGAAAGTACTCTGAGACTGTATCGTAAACAACTATACAGTCTGTTTACTTTGGTTTACTTAGTTTACAACACGAGAAAGGTTTTGACAATAAGTGTTTGGGGGTAAGAGGGAGGAGGGGCAAGATGTGAGGGAAGGAGGGAGGAGGGAGAAGGGTCAAGATGTGAGGAGGGAAGGAGGGAGGGAGGGAGGAAGAAGGTCAAGATGTGAGGAGGGAGGGAGGAGGAGAAGGAAGATGTGAGGAGGGAAGGGAGGGAGAGGGGGGGGAGGAGAAGGGGTCAAGAGAGGAGGGAGGGAGGGGAGGAGGGAGAAGGTCAAGAGAGGAGGGAGAGGGGGAGGGAGGAGAAGGGGAGATGGAGGAGGGAAGGAGGGAAGGGAAGAGAGGAGGGAAGGAGGGGGAGGGAGAAGGGGGATGTGGAGGAGGGAAGGAGGAGGGAGGGGAGGAGGGGAGGAGGGAGGGAGGGGAGGAGGGGGAAGATGTGAGGAGGGAAGGAGGGGAGGAGGGGGAGGGAAGGGAGGGAGGGGGGGAAGGAGGGAGGGAGGGGGGAGGGAGAAAGATGTGAGGAGGGAAGGAGGGGAGGGGAGGGAGGGACAAGATGAGAGGGAAGGAGGGAGAGGGAAGGAGGGAGGGAAGGAGGGAGAAGGGGTCAAGGATGGAAGAGAGGAGGAGGGAGGAGGGAGGAGAAGGGGTCAAGATGTGAGGAGGGAAGGAGGGGGAGGGGAGGGGGAGAAGGGGTCAAGATGTGAAGAGAGGAGGAGGGAGGGAGGGAGGAGAGGGGTCAAGGTGAGGAGGAGGAGGGAGGGAGGGGGTCAAGGTGTGAGGAGGAGGGGGGAGGGAGGGGTCAAGGTGTGAGGAGAGGGAGTGGAGGAAGGAGGGAGGGAGGGAGGAAGGGAGAGGGAGAGGGAGGAGGAGGGAGGGAGGGAGGGAGGGAGGGAGGGAAAGGGGTGGAGGTGTGAGGAGGGAGGAGGAGGGGGAGGGAGGGGGCGAAGGTGTGAGGAGAGGAGGAGGGAAGGAGGGAGGGAGGGGAGGGAGGGAGAGAGAAGGGTCAAAGGTGTGAGGGGAGGAGGGAGGGAGGGAGGGAAGGGGGAGGAGGAGAAGGGAGGGAGGAGGGAGGGGAAGGGAGGGAGGGAGGGAGAAGGGGTCAAGGTGTGAGGGAGGGAAGGGAGGGGGGAGGAGGGTCAAAGGAGGGAAGGAGGGAGGGGGAGGGGGGTGTGAGGGAGAGGGAGGAAGGGAGGGAGGGGGAAGGTGTGGGAGGAAGGAGGGAGGGGAGGGGGTAATTTTTGAGCTAAGGGAACCGCTCGCTGGATAAACGGACCAGGACGTATTCGAGGGGGAAGGTGGGATGTGGTCGTCCCATTTAAGCAGCGAACGATTGAGACGAGTCAGGGGGCCCGTTTAAAGAGTCGTTTACAGGAAGACGCCATATAGAAGCCCTTATAAAGTATAGAGTGTGATACAGGAAGTTAGAGAGACAGGTATATTAAAAGGTAGGTTAATAATAGACAGAAAATGACAGAGATAGAAAAGACAGATAGAATAACAGACAGACAGACAGAATTGAACAGAACATTGACAGACATGCAGACAGGACAGAACAAAGACATGAAGACAGAACAGAACAAAACAAACATACGAACAGACAGACATGAGACAAACAGAACAGACAGACATACGGACAGACATGAGACAGTGTGGTAGACTCACCAAGGGACACTCGGGGGGGGGTACTGTAGTGTTACGTTGACACTGCTGGAGCGACTGACACACAGACACTACTTTGACGGACGCACGAACAAGCGTCTACCTCCTCCCTGTTCTTCCCGGCGGATGGCTGGATGGAACATAAGAACACAAGAAAATAAGGAGTCTGTAACAGGCCGGTTGACCTGTGCATGGCAGCTCCTGTCGAGTTACAACCACTCTCTATCGTCCATGAATCTATCTAGCCTCCTTTTAAAACTTTCCAGCATCTCAGCACTTACTACAAAGTTGCTAAGCTTGTTCCACTCATCTACCACCCTATTTGTGAACCAGTTTCTTCCTATCTCCCTCCTAAACCTAAACTTATCCAACTTAAATCCGTAGCTCCGAGTCCTATCCTGCTCGGATATTATAGGAACTTTCTCTGTATCCCCTTTATTGATTCCTTTCACCCAGTTAAATACTTCTATCATATCTCCCCGCACTCTTCGTCTTTCTAGGGAATGAAGTTTAGTTTCTTTAATCTATCTTGATATGGAAGGTTTCTAAGTCCCGGAATCATTTTCGTCATTCTTCGCTGTACCGACTCCAGTGATTTGATATCCATTCTATAACAAGGGCACCAGAACTGAACAGCATAATCGAGGTGCGGCCTGACTAGCACAAGATATAATTGCAATATGACCTCCGCACTCTTATTACTTACACTTCTAGATATAAAATCTAATACTGTTTGCCTTATTTCGAACACTAACGCACTGTCTTCTAGGCCGTAGGTCTGGGCTTATAAATACCCCTAAGTCTCTTTCACAAGTCGACTTCTCTAGGTTGATGTTGTTAAGGCTGTATACAGTGACAGTATTTGTTCTTCCAGTATTAAGTACACTGCACTTGCTGGTGTTGAATTTCATTTGCCATTTTTCTGACCACTCCTGCAGTTTATTTAAATCCTCCTGTAGTGCATTTGCATCCTGCCCTCATTCCCTTTTCATACAGATGAATGGTCCTCTCATTCCCTTCCTTCCTTCTTTCTCTCCCTCCTCTCCCTCCTAACTTCCTCCCTTCATCCCTTCTTTCATCCCCCCTCCCTCTTTATTCCCATACATATACTGTGCTATCTACGGAGCTCTTAAGCATCGTTTACCACCACTTGCTACAGCTCTCCATTGCACTGTAAACACCCAGGTCTCCTAGATAGGGGAAAACATCATACAGTATCGTGTTATCTGGTGATGTGTGTGTGTGTGTGTGTGTGTGTGTGTGTGTGTGTGTGTGTATGTGTGTGTGTGTGTGTGTGTGTGTGTGTGTGTGTGTGTGTGTGTGTGTGTGTTCATATAAATGCCACTTAAGTATAGAGAAGTACGTGTGGCACCAATTCCATGAGTGTAGCACCTATTCCAGGAATCTGTGGCAGCTATTCCATGAGCCTGTAGCACCTATTCCAGGAATCTGTGGCACACATTCCATGAGTCTGTGGCAGCTATTCCATGAGTCTGTGGCACCGTTTTCTCTGGGCCTCTGGGAATTTCTGTGGGACAATGGAACTTTTGCTGTGGGATAACATAGGCAACAGTAACAGTAACAAGGATAATGAGAGTAACAGACAGAGCCACAGTAACAATAACGGTAATAACAGTAATAACAACAACGACTCCATGCCAAGAACAATATGAACAAAAGTAATAACTATCAACAACAACATTAACAATATGAACGACAACAACAACATGAACAACATAGACGAAAACAAGCACAACATGAACAACATAGACGAAAACAAGGACAACATGAACAACAAGAACAAAAATAGTAATAACAACAACACAACATATAACGACAGCAAACACAACTTCAACGGCAACAAAAACAGCAACACGAACGACTACAACAACAATATGAACAACAACAACAACACGAACGACTACAACAACAATATGAACAAAAACAACAACACGAACGACTACAACAACAATATGAACAACAACAACACGAACGACTACAACAACAATATGAACAACAACAACACGAACGACTACAACAACAATATGAACAAAAACAACAACACGAACGACTACAACAACAATATGAACAACAACACACGAACGACTTATAACAATATGAACAACGACAACACGAACGACTACAACAACAATATGACAAAAAACAACAACGAACGACTACAACAACAATATGAACAACAACAACACAAACGACTACAAACAACAATATGAACAACAACAACACGAACGACTACAACAACAATATGAACAACAACAACACGAACGACCACAACAACAATATGAACAACAACACGAACGACTACAACAACAATATGAACAAAAACAACAACACGAACGACTACAACAACAATATGAACAACAACAACAACACGAACGACTACAACAACAATATGAACAAAAACAACAACACGAACGACTACAACAACAATATGAACAAAAACAACAACACGAACGACTACAACAACAATATGAACAACAACAACAACACGAACGACTACAACAACAATATGAACAACAACAACAACAAACACAACATGAACGCCATCAGACTTGCTAGACGAGACGAGGGTGACTTGTGTTGTACTGGACGTGTGTGTGTGTGTGTGTGTGTGTGATCACCGAGCCTTAGAATTTCCCGAGTTATAACAGTAACCTAAACGACAATAATATAAGAACGACTAATATTTTTTTTTCCTTCTAAAGAGCGTGGGTACGGAGGAGGGAGGGTGGGGGGTTGGCGGTGATCTGACTAATGACTATCAATGATCAAGCCGAAGCCGACGACGGGGAGTTTGTTTTAATTTTGTGTTGTTGTTTATTTTCCCACGAGGGTTGATGGTGTTTGTGTTTTGTTTTGTTAATATATATATTCTCTGGATGGTGTTTTAGAATAAAGACGTCGGAGGTGAGTATAGACGCTGGAAGTGAAGCCAACGATGGCGAATAAAGAGAATCAAAACCGGTAAAAACGGATGAAGGGAGAAATGCGAGGGAGAGAAATGGCTTAGCGCATTCCGATCCTCCGGTGGTATGTGCCCCACTAATCACCCGCCTCATCCCTTCTCCTCTAACCACGTTGCTCCCGAGGTAGGAAATGCACCTCAGTGACGAGATGCGAGTGAGTACCGGTTGTCTCATGACGTTTGTAGGTGATTGAAAGGAACGTTTTTTTCATGGGGAGTGGAGCCGAAGTCAGCGTCGCGTGAAGGGTGTGGGAGGCGGCGGGATGTTTGGGTTGGGGCCCGCGCGGATTAGGAGATTATCCGCAAGAGTGCCACCCGCCGGCCAGAAAGCTGCCACCGGGGCCCTCCAGACCAGATTATTCTACATTATTTATTTCTCCTCGCCTTTCCCCCTCTTCTGGTCTCTCCTGAGCGTAAGAATAATAGACGAAACGAGGAAAATAACACTCTTACCTCTCTCTCTCTATCTCTCTCACTCTGTCTCTGTCTCTAGGTTAACGAATGTAGGAAAAGAGGAGGAAGAGATGAGGTTTTGTATCTTGGGATTGTTCAGTCCTTAATCTAGAAAAAAAAACCCGAGTGTGGTAATTCGTGAGGCGTCGTGCAGAAGGTCCTCACACACACACACACACACACACACACACACACACACACACACACACACACACATACACACACACACTCACACACACACACACACACACACACACACACACACACACACACCGCCACCACCAGAATCAATAAACCATGAACGTCAGTGAAATTATGAAGCCTTATACAGACATCTGCGTTGTACAGTGGTGGTGGTGGTGGTGGTGGTAATGGTGGTAGTAATGGTGGTGGTAGTGGTGAGCAAGACGTCCATGTATCATTATCACCATTGTCACCACCATCTGTATAACTATCACCATCTGTACCACCACCACCACCACCACTACTACCACCATCTGTACAACTACCACCATCTCAACACCACCATCTGTACAACTATCACCATCTGTACCACCACCACCACCACTACTACTACCATCTGTACAACTACCAATCTGTACACTACTACTACCACCATCACAGCACAACTATCACCATCTGTTACCACCACCACCACCACCACTACTGCTACCATCTGCTTGCTTCCTGCCATCTGTACCACCACCACCACTACTACCACCATCTGCAACTATCACCATCTGTACCACCACCACCCACTACTACCCACCATCTGTACCACCACCACCACTACTACCACCATCTGTACAACTATCACCATCTGTACCACCACCACTACTACTACCATCTGTACAACTACCACCATCTGTACCACCACCACCACCACTACTACCACCATCTGTACAACTATCACCATCTGTACCACCACCACCACTACTACTACCATCTGTACAACTACCACCATCTGTACCACCACCACCACCACTACTACTACCATCTGTACAACTACCACCATCTCTACCACTACTACTACCACCATCTGTACCCCTTCCCTTCCTCTCACTCCCTTTCTCCCCTTCCCCTTCTCTAAATAATGTCTAATCCTTCCCCTCCCTCCTCTCCTCCTCCTTCCTCCTCTCTCCTCCTCCCTCCTTTTCCCCCTCTCTCTCTCCCTCCCTCCCTCCCTCCCCCTCTCACTAAGTAATGTTCCCCCCCTTCCTCCCTCCTCCCTCCACCTCCTCACCTCCCACAGTGTGACGTCCCGGAGTCTTACAGTGGTAACTCACGTTGGAGATTGCTAAGTGTTGGAAGGGGTAGTGGTGAGTGGAAGAGCAATGGTGAATGGAAGGAGTAGTGTCAGTGGAAGGGGTAGTGAGTAGTGGAAGGGGTGAGTGGTGATGGAAGGGAAGTGAGTGAGTAGTGGAAGGTGAGTAGTGGTGGAGGGTAGTGGTGTTAAGAAGGGTAGTGAAATGACGGAAGGGAGTGAGTGGTGAGGCGGGAAGGGGAGTGATGGTGTTGGAAGAGGTGAGTGGTGCTGGAAGGGCCAGTGGTGGTGGAAAGAATGGTGGTGTTGGAAAGGAGTAGTGGTGGTGGAAAGAAATGAGTAATTGGTGGAAGCTGAAACAGTGGTGAGGTAGTGGTAATGTAAAATAGTTAATAATGATAATAAATTGAGTAATGAAAGGGTTAACGAAGAAAGAGAAGAGGAAAGAAAACACACACACACACACACACACACACACACATCAGAGCTGTTTTAAGTACACACAGACGCGGTAAAAATTCATCTTTCATTTTCACTTCAAAGTCAACACCACGTTACATATAGATAAAAACGCACACACATGTTTATCCTAACTCAGCATCGGCGTGAAATATATTTTACCTCCCAGGATAATGAAATTGATGTTAAAACAGAAAATATTCGCCTCGGGGGAGATTATCCGAAAGACACTAATCCCTCACTGGGATTAGTTCACCAAGAAAAATCCCCCTTAGTGCCGCTATCCAGAGGGGGAACTGTGGTAGTGTGTGGTGGTGAGCGCGTTATGTGGTGGTGGTGATGATGGTGGTGGTGTGTTGTGTTGTGTTGTGCGGTGTGTGTGATGATGGTGTGGTGTTGTGATGATGGTGTGGTGTGTAGTGATAATGTTGGTAGTGGTGATGGTGGTAGTCGTGATAATGTTGGTAGTGGTGATGGTGGTAGCATTGCCTGGGTGTCTATAACCATATTCAATAGTTGTTGCCAATGGTGATAGTAGTCATAGTATCGATGGTGGTAGTAGTGGCGGCGATGGTTATAGGTAGAATGTTGATGATGACAATAGTGGTTGGTAGTAGTAGTGGTATTCTAGGGGTAGTGATGGTGAGTAGGCAGTGTTGGTGGTGGTAGTGGAGACAGTGGCAATACTGGTAGTTGTGGTAGTTGTGGTGGTAGTAGTTACATGACTCGTACATAAGATATACACACAGCGGATCAGGGAGACGATTGATATGCACTTTTATTCAGGTTAGGTTAGGTTAGATTTTGGTTAGGTTAGGTTAGGTTAGGTTAGATTTTGGTTAGGTTAGGCTAAGCTAGGTTACGTTAGGTTAGGTTAGGTTAGGTTACGTTAGATTTTGGTTAGGTTAGGTTAGGTTAGATTACGTTAGATTTTAGTTAGGTTAGGCTAAGCTAGGTTACGTTAGGTTAGGTTAGGTTACGTTAGATTTTGGTTAGGTTAGGTTAGATTACGTTAGATTTTGGTTAGGTTAGGCTAAGCTAGGTTAGGTTAGGTTAGGTTAGGTTAGGTTACGTTAGATTTTGGTTAGGTTAGGCTAAGTTAGGTTAGGTTAGGTTAGAGTAGATCATTAAATAAAGACAATAAAGTGAAAACTGTTCAAGATAATGAAGGAAAATAAATAAATGAATAAATAGTACATAAGAGAAGGATAATTACAAATAGATAAATAAACTAAGAATAACCAAATTATCTCAATAAAGAAAAGAATAAACAAGACAAAGAACAAATCATCTAAAGAAAGAAACCCAAGAAAGAATAAGTAAATAAACAAGAAAAAGAATGATGGAAGTAAGTTAAAACAAGAAAAATAAACAAACAAATGTAAATAAACCAAGAAACAATTCACATACTAATATACTTTACCTGTAACTATTAAACTGTTCCTAATTATCGGAACGGATCACCTCAAGATCATCCCCCCAGCTTATTTCACCTGATGATTAAACACCCTAATGCTACCTGGCTGGGGCTTAGGTTAGGTTAGGTTAGGCTGGGGTGGGATGGGTTGGGTTTGGTTTGGTTAGGTTAGGTTAGGTTAGGTTAGGTTAGGTTAGGTTAGGTTAGGTTAGGTTAGGTTAGGCTGGGGTGGGTTGGGTTGGGTTTGGTTTGGTTAAGTTAGGTTAGGTTTTGGTTAGGTTTTGGTTAGGTTAGGTTAGATTTTGGTTAGGTTAGATTTAATAGGTTAGGTTATATTTTGGTTAGGTTAGGTTAGATTTTGGTTAGGTTATATTTTGATAGGTTATATTTTGGTTGGGTTAGGTTATATTTTGTTAGGTTATATTTTGGTTAGATATTTCTAGGTAGGTTAGGATTTGGTTAGGCTAGGTTGTATTTTGTTGGGTTAGATTAGGGTTAGATTGATTAGATTAGAACGGTTACATTAGTAAGAGAATAAACTAAACTTGTGGGGTAGCCTAATCTTCAGGTGTATCAACTAAACTATTAGAAGGAATAACTAACTTTGAACATCCAGTCACCACAGAACGTTTCTACTAACTGACCTGACTGATGTATGTCCTTAGCTCGCTAGGGATGTTTCATTTTTTTTCAACAGACTTAACCCAGCCGAAGGATATTCTAAGCCACTTTTGTTTTCTATTCTAATCTAAACATAATTTGTGTTATTGGGATGAATATTTACCCTTCCTGTTCATTTACATTCATGAATAATATTTTACAATGGTTCTTATGTTCTTATGTTCTTATGTTCTTATGTTCTTCTCATGTTGTTTAGAATTAGTATGTTATTCACTTCCTACATTTATCTGTGTAATTATTATTCTCTAAAAAAATATTGAAGATCGATAATATTTCATTCAGTGATGTATACTACTACTACTACTACTACTACTACTACTACTACTACTACTACTACTACTACTACTACTACTACTACTAACAATAACAACAACAACAACAACAACAACAATAATAATAATAACAACAACAACAACAACAACAACAACAACGACAACAACAACAATAATAATAACAACAACAATAACAACAACAACAACAACAACAACAACAACAACAACAATAATAATAATAATAATAATAATAATAATAATAATAATAATAATAATAATAATAATAATAACAACATTCATCACTTCGCTCTCCACTCTGTTTACTATTGAGGAAAAACGCCTCCATCCCCTTTGTTTATTTACCTTATGGCTTCATTGAGGAAAATTACGGTCATTCATAAAAAAATATAATACTCTGTCTTTTACGTGTTGTGTTTACTTTGGTTGAGGAAATTATGGCTTTTAAACACGTGTGAGATAGTTAGTTAGTAGGTTAGGTAGTTAAGTAGGTAGTTAGGTAGGTAGTTAAGTAGGTAGTTAGGTAGTTAGTCATTTCATTCCTCTTTCCTTACGCCCTCACGTCCTTCCCCACGGCTCCATCACGTCACCCCTCACGTCACCCCTCACGTCACCCCTCACGTCCTCCCCCACGCCCTCACGTCGTCCCCACGGCCCACGCCCCCCCCCGCCCTCACGTCCTCCCCACGGCCCACGTCCTCCCCACGCCCTCACGCCCCCCACGCCTCCATCACGTCCTCCCCACGCCCCTCAGTCCTCCCCCACGCCCTCACGTCCTCCCCACGGCCCTCATGTCCTCCCCCACGCCCTCACCGTCCTCCCCCACGCCCTCACGTCTTCCCCCCGCCCCCACGTTCCTCTCCCCACGCCCTCACGTCCTCCCCACGGCCCACGTCCCTCCCCACGCCCTCACGTCCTCCCCCACGCCCTCACGTCTTCCCCACGCCCCCACGTCCTCCCCCCACTCCCCTCACGTCCCCCCCACGCCCTCACGTCCCCCCCCACGCCCTCACGTCCTCCCCCACGCCCTCACGTCCTCCCCCCACGCCCCACGTCCTCCCCCCACGGCTCCATCACGTCCTCCCCCCACGGCTCCATCACGTCCTCCCCCACGCCCTCACGCCCTCCCCCACGCCTCCCCATCACGTCCTCCCCACGCCCTCACGTCCTCCCCCCACGCCCTCAAGTCCTCCCCACGCCCTCACGTCCTCCCCACGCCCCCTCACGTCCTCCCCCACGGCTCCATCAGTCCCTCCCCCACGCCTCATCACGTCCTCCCCACGCCTCCATCACGTCCTCCCCCACGCCCTCACGTCCTCCCCCCACGCCCTCACGTCCTCCCCCCCACCCCTCACGGTCCTCCCCCACGCCCCTCACGTCCTCCCCCACGCCCCCCACGTCCTCCCCACGCCCTCACGCGTCCTCCCCCCACGCCCTCACGTCCTCCCCGCCATCACGTCCTCCCCACGCCCCTCACGTCCTCCCCACGCCCCTCACGTCCTCCCCCCCACGCCCTCACGTCCTCCCCCACGCCCTCACGTCCCCCCACGCCCTCACGTCCTCCCCCACGCCCCTCACTGCTCCCCACGCCTCACGTCCTCCCCCCACGGCTCCACGTCCTCCCCCACGCCCCCTCACGTCCTCCCCACGCCCTCACGTCCTCCCCCACGCCCTCCAGTCCTCCCCCACGCCCCTCACGTCCTCCCCACGCCCTCACGTCCTCCCCCACGGCTCCATCACGTCCTCCCCCACGCCCTCACGTCCTCCCCCCCACGCCCTCACGTCCTCCCACGCCTCACGTCCTCCCCCACGCCCCTCACGTCCTCCCCCACCCCTCACGTCCTCCCCCACGCCCTCACGTCCTCCCCCACGCCCTCGCCCCCCACGCCCTCGTCCCCCACGCCCTCACGTCCTCCCCACGCCCCCCCTCACGTCCTCCCCCCACGCCCCCACGCCCCCCACGCCCTCACGTCCTCCCCCACGCCCTCAGTCCTCCCCACGGCTCCATCACGTCCTCCCCACGGCTCCATCACGTCCTCCCCCACGCCCTCACGTTCTTCCCACGCCTCACGTTCTCCCACGCCCTCACGTCCTCCCCCACGCCCTCACGTCTTCCCCCACGCCCTCACGTTCTCTCCCACGCCCTCACGTCCTCCCCCACGCCTCACGTCCTCCCCACAGCTCCATCACTGTCCCCCACGCCCATCACGTCGTCCCCACGCCCTCAAGCCTCCCCCACAGCCCACCACGTCCTCCCCACGGCTCCATCACGTCGTCCCCACGCCTCCACCACGTCGTCCCCACGTCCCACCACGTCGTCCCCCACGTCCTCCCCCACGACCCCTGTATATTCCCCTACCCGGTGGAGCCTCAGGAAATTCCCCTCACACAGCCCTCGTCTACCTAGTTTTCTCCACGCCTAAAAATTCTCAGAAACAGATTTTTTCCCCCCCACCCTCTGAAATATACACCCCTCTCCCTCTACCTGAAATGTACACCTGTTCCACCTGAAATATACACCTCCTCCCCTGAAATATACACCTCCTCCCCTGAAATATACACCCTCCCCCTGAAATATACACCTCCTCCCCTGAAATATACACCACCTCCCCTTACTGATTATACCCTCTCCCCCTGAAATATACACCTACTCCCCTGAAATATACACCTACTCCCCTGAAATATACACCTCCTCCCCTGAAATATACACCTCCTCCCCTGAAATATACACCTCCTCCTCCCTGAAATATACACCTCCTCCCCCTGAAATATACACCTCCCCTGAAATATACCTCCCCTGAAATATACACCTCCTCCCCTGAATACACCTCTCCCCTGAAATATACACCTCCTCCTCCCTGAAATATACACCTCCTCCCCTGAAATATGCACACCTACTCCCCCTGAAATATACACCTCCTCCCCTGAAATATACACCTCCTCCCCTGAAATATACATCCTCCCCTGAAATATACACCTCTCCTCCCTGAAATATACACCTCCTCCCTGAAATATACACCCACCCTGAAATATACACCTCCTCCCCTGAAATATACACCTCCTCCCCCTGAAATATACACCTCCTCCCCTGAAATATACACCTCCTCCCCTGAACACACCTCCTCCCCTGAAATATACACCTACTCCCCTGAAATATACACCTCCCCCCTGAAATATACACCTCCTCCCCTGAAATATACACCTCCTCCCCTGAAATATACACCTCCTCCCCTGAAATATACACCTCTCCCCCTGAAATATACACCTCCTCCCCCTGAAATATACACCTCCTCCCCCTGAAATATACACTCCTCCCCCTGAAATATACACCTCCTCCTCCCTGAAATATACACCTCCTCCCTGAAATATACACCTCCTCCCCTGAAATATACACCTCCCTCCCTGAATACCTCTCCCCTGAAATATACACCTCCTCCCCCTGAAATATACACCTCCTCCCTGAAATATACACCTCCTCCTGAAATATACACCTCCTCCCCTGAAATATACACCTCCTCCCCTGAAATATACACCTCCTCCCTGAAATATACACCTCTCCCCCCTGAAATATACACCTCCTCCCCTGAAATATACACCTCCCCTGAAATATACACCTCCTCCCCCTGAAATATACACC
The DNA here is from genome assembly GCF_018991925.1 of Homarus americanus. NCBI lineage: Eukaryota > Metazoa > Arthropoda > Malacostraca > Decapoda > Nephropidae > Homarus > Homarus americanus. Next base: position 637,389 of record NW_024723050.1, on the reverse strand, counting down.
TCCTCCCCTGAACAGTACACCTCTTGGAAATATACACCTCTCCCCTGAAATATACACCTCCTCCCCTGAAATATACACCTCCTCCCCCTGAAATATACACCTCCTCCCCTGAAATATACACCTCCTCCCCTGAAATATACACCTCCTCCCTGAAATACACCTCTTCCCCTGAAATATACACACCTCCCCTGAAATATACACCTCCTCCCCTGAAATATACACCTCCTCCCCTGAAATATACACCTCCTCCCCTGAAATATACACCTCCTCCCCTGAAATATACACCTCCTCCCCTGAAATATACACCTCCCCTGAAATATAAACCTCCTCCCCCTGAAATATACACCTCCTCCCCTGAAATATACACCTCCTCCCTGAAATATACACCTCCTCCCCTGAAATATACACCTCCCCTGAAATATACACCTCTCCCCTGAAATATACACCTCCTCCCCTGAAATATACACCTCCTCCCCCTGAAATATACACCTCCCTGAATATACCTCCCCCTGAAATATACACCTCCTCCCCTGAAATATACACCTCCCCCCTGAAATATACACCTCCTCCCCCTGAAATATACACCGAAGGAAACAATTTATATGTAAGAGATAAAGGTTCATTAATTATACAGACAATATACAATATAGTGCTGCTGTATATTAGAAAATACAGTGAGAATATTGTAAGAAATCTCTCTCTCTCACATACATACATACATACATACACACACAAAAAAAAACACACATACAAAAAAATAACACACACACACACACACACAAACAAAAACACACACACACACACACACACACACACACACACACACACACACACACATTCAAGCAAGGACTATTAATCTTCCGTCTATTCACTTGCGTATTTAATCTTCTAGAATCGCTGCATTTCTCTGGGCTTAAGGCTTTGGTTTCAACTCTAAAATAATAATTATACCTGAGCGGTGCATTGATGGGTGAGCGTTACGTGACAGCCTGTGCACCTGCCTCGCTCTGTCTGTATCAGGTAAGTGGAGAGAGGGAGAGGGAGGGTGGGAGAGGGAGGTGGGAAGGGAGGGAGGTGGAAGGAGAGGAGGGAGGTGGGAAGGAGAGGGAAGGAGTGGGAAAGGAGGGAAGGGATAATCATAATTTATTGTTGTTTGTATTTAGGTTACCCCTTAGTATATGTAGTTAGGTGGTGGTGGTTGTTGTGGTTGGTGGTGGTGGTTGTTGTTGATGGTGGTGTTGTGGTGGTGGTGGTTGGTGGTGGTGGTGGTGGTGATGCTGATGATGCTGGTGTGTGGTGGTGGTGGTGGAGTGGTAGTGGTTGTAGTGGTGCGTAGTTGTGGTTGTGATGATGGTAGTAGTTGTGTCATGTTGTGGTGGTGGTGGTGTTTGTAATTAAATATGTTATTGTGCTTGATATAGATGTACACACACACACACACACACACATACACACACACACACACACACACACACACACACACACACACACAATGAGTTTATTATTGTTATTCTTTATACACGTGAACGTAACCTAGAAACACATTCTTCGTTCACTGTTTATTTTACCATTTCGTTATTTTTTTTTTTATCGATGAAAAAAAATGAGTTAAGATTTTCACTTTGTTTTACTTTTAAAATTTCCACCGAAATTTGAGTAACATTTTTTTGGGGAGGAGGAGGGAGGAGGAGAGTTTTGTAATATTTAGATTTTGGAGGAAAAAAATTGAGAGGTGTAATTATTATTTAAGAAACCTAGATGAAACACACAACGACTAATAAAAAAATTACGAACTCAAACACAATGAACCCAAGACTCATTATATAGTATAGATAGATAGATAGATAGATAGATAGATAGAGAGAGAGAGAGAGAGAGAGAGAGAGAGGTGTGTGAAGGCAAAATAATGAGAGAAACGGAGAGAGGACGGGTGGAGAGAGAGAGAGACAGAGAGAGAGAGAGAGAGAGAGAGAGAGAGAGAGAGAGAGAGAGACACGGGTCAGCCTGCAGTTATTCCTCATCTTTTGTTTAATATTATGATGAACAATTTCTGAATATTCTGAAGGTTGATTACCATTTACATATACCTATTGTTGTCTTGTGTGTGTGTGTGACAGACCGACAGACAGACAGACAGAAAATAAGAAAGAGACAGACAGACACACAAACAGGAGAGAGAGAAAGAGAGAGAGAGAGAGAGACAGAAAAATGAGAGAGAGAGAGAGAGAGATTCACCCTACTAGAGGTTCACTACACTTAAGATAAATAGAGAATCAGTCTCGTAACTTTTCCCGGCACCTTTATGTAAGTAATTCTTAATCTTGGTCACTGTGTGTGTGTGTGTGTGTGTGTGTGTGTGTGTGTGTGTGTGTGTGTGTGTGTGTGTGTGTGTGTATACTGCTTTGTCGAGTGTGTGTAGGTGTATAATCTACCTAGGCCGGTGTGGAGAGGTTTATTAAGCAGGTGTTGTGCGTGTAGACACAGAGTTGGGTGTATAATCCGACACGATGATACGTGTATGTAGAGATAATTCATATATATATTCGTCTAGTGTAGTATGTAGTGTGTTTGTGAAGTGTAGAGGTGTAGTAGTGTGTTTGGTGAAGTGTAGAGGTGTAGTAGTGTGTTTGTGAAGTGTAGAGGGTGTAGTAGTGTGTTTAGTGAAGTGTAGAGGGTGTAGTAGTGTGTTTGGTGAAGTGTAGAGACTGTAGTGTGTTTGGTGAAGTGTAGAGGGTAGTGTGTTTGTGAAGTGTAGAGGGTGTAGTGTGTTTGGTGAAGTGTAGAGGGTGTAGTGTGTTTTGGTGAAGTGTAGAGGGTGTAGTGTGTTTGGTGAAGTGTAGAGGGTGTTAACAGGTGTGTAGTGAGAGGTGTATCATCGTAAGTCATCAAGGTGTGGGAGAGTTTATTACGTGTGGGCAGAGATGTAGAGTGAAATGCAGGTACAGGAGGTCAAACAGAGACCAGCAGAGGTCAGTAAAGTTCAACAGAGGCCAGCAGAGGTCAGTAAAGTTCAACAGAGCAGCAGAGAGGTCAGTAAAGTTCAACAGAGGCCAGCAGAGGTCAGTAAAGTTCAACAGAGGCCAGCAGAGGTCAGTAAAAAGTTCAACAGAGGCCAGCAGAGGTCAGTAAAGTTCAACAGAGGCCAGCAGAGGTCAGTAAGTTCAACAGAGACCAGCAGAGGTCAGTTCAACAGAGACCAGCAGAGGTCAGTGTTCAACAGAGGCCAGCAGACGTCAGTAAAGTTCAACAGAGGCCAGCAGAGGTCAGTAAAGTTCAGCAGAGACCAGCAGAGGTCAGTAAAGTTCAACAGAGGCCAGCAGAGGTCAGTAAGTTCAACAGAGACCAGCAGAGGTCAGTAAAGTTCAATAGAGGCCAGCAGAGGTCAGTAAAGTTCAACAGAGGCCAGCAGAGGTCAGTAAAGTTCAACAGAGGCCAGCAGAGGTCAGTAAAGTTCAACAGAGGCCAGCAGAGGTCAGTAAAGTTCAACAGAGACCAGCAGAGGTCAGTAAAGTTCAACAGAGACCAGCAGAGGTCAGTAAAGTTCAACAGAGGCCAGCAGACGTCAGTAAAGTTCAACAGAGGCCAGCAGAGGTCAGTAAAGTTCAACAGAGACCAGCAGAGGTCAGTAAAGTTCAACAGAGGCCAGCAGAGGTCAGTAAAGTTCAACAGAGACCAGCAGAGGTCAGTAAAGTTCAATAGAGGCCAGCAGAGGTCAGTAAAGTTCAACAGAGGCCAGCAGAGGTCAGTAAAGTTCAACAGAGGCCAGCAGAGGTCAGTAAAGTTCAACAGAGGAGCCAATGAAGTCGAAGTAAAGAAGTTCAACAGAGGCCAGCAGAGGTCAGTAAAGTTCAACAGAGACCAGCAGAGGTCAGTAAAGTTCAATAGAGGCCAGCAGAGGTCAGTAAAGTTCAATAGAGGCCAGCAGAGGTCAGTAAAGTTCAATAGAGGCCAGCAGAGGTCAGTAAAGTTCAACTGACCCCAGCAGAGGTCAGTAAAGTTCAACAGAGACCAGCAGAGGTCAGTGAAGTTTAACAGAGACCAGCAGAGGTCAGTGAAGTTTAATAGAGGTTATGGAGAAGGCAGTACAGTAGAAGACAGCTGAAGCAAGTAGAAGCTAACTAGAAGTCCCCAGTGGTCAATAATGGTCAGCAGAGGCGCCAGAAAAGCAGAGAGGAGGGGGAAGGGGGGCAGGAGGAGAAGAGGTGTTGCATATTTAGCGTGCTGCAGAGAGAGAGAGAGAGAGCAGCAGGAGGTTTACAGCGGTCGTGGGAGAGTGCAGCTGTGTTACCAGTGCCCGGATAAGATTACCCCGATTTGAGATTAGACTAAAAGCTTTGAAGTGGAAAGATTTCGGTGTAATTTAGTGATAAGTGCCTCCAAAACACAAGGGCGATTAGCCGATTCGCCTGACAGGTGGACGTGGACCATCAGGTGGCTACGGCGTTGGGTGGGGATAACCTTGTCTTACCTGAAGGCTTCACCTGGGGGTATATATTAACCAAGAGCATGTACTTCGTCACATGGCGTTAATATTTTTAAAACTTGGCTTATCGCGGCAGGTCATTTTCTTGATTGTTTGATGGTGATTTTAGCCCTAGGGAGATTTGGGAGGTCAGGAGGAGGTCAGGGAGGGAAGGGGTCAGGGAGGAGGGGGTCAGGAGGGGAGGTCAGGGAGGAGGGTCAGGGGAGGGAGGGTCAGGGAGGGAGGTCCAGGGAGGGAGGGGGGGTCAGGGAGGAGGGTCGAGGAGGAGGTCAGGAGGGAGGGTCAGGAGGAGGGAGTCAGGGAGGAGGTCAGGAGGAGGGTCAGGGAGGAGGGGTTGGTCAGTGTGGAGGGGAGGGTCAGGGAGGGAGGGTTCAGTGTGGGGGGGGAGTGTTGATGTAGTAGATATGTTAATAAACAAATAATCTATATATACACACTCTCTCTTTCACACACACACACACACACACACACACACACACACACACACACAAACGCCATATTTAACCAGAAAAACTTAACATCCACTTTTGTCTCCGGGAAAATATATAAAATAATCTCCCATGAGAGTCAAGATCACGACAGCTGTTGTTTTATGGACTTAAATAACCTTCATCTGTTGTGATGTTTTTCTTGTGTGTCTGTGTGTGAGTATAGACGCCAGAGTCCACACCACCAGCAACAGCTATCTCTTGACAGAACAAAAAAAGTATTCGATTGCCCAATATGAATCAGGCATAACACGATAAACTCCTTGATTAAGCTGGGACTTATCTCGCCCTAGTCCCTCGAGTGTCACATCCAATCCTCTTCACGCTTCAGGCTCGTGGTGACGACACTGGACTCGCCTCAAGAGGTACTTGTCCTTATATCAGCGTGTGGGTGTTGCGTCCACCCTCCACTGTTTATTGTCCAGCGTGTGTGTGTGTGCGTGTTTACATACACCATATATACCAACACTCAGGTTACCTTGTTTAAGTATATCTAGGGAATAACACACACACACACACACACACACACACACACACACACACACACCATCTGTACCTCATCACTCAGGTAACTTTTTTCTAAGGCACACCCCTCATATATATATATATATATATATATATATATATATATATATAGTGCAAGAGGAGCTGTTGTTATTCCCAAGAGGTATATCACATGATTAGACCCCATCATATCTCCTGATAACAACAGGTATCTCTCCCTTGGATGGGTATATACGAGTCGAGGAGATGGGGTGCATTAGCCTCTTCTCTGTGTGACAATCAGGAGAATATACCAGGGATTTCTTCTAGTCTTGGGGTATATGCATGATATATACATTATCTATCATCTATCCTTCCATCCATCCATCTATCTATCTGTCTATCTATCTATCTATTCTTAAACGTTTAATCTACATACATAACATATCAGTAAACTCTATCTACCTGTCCATTCATAACACCTGTAATTAATCAACAGAAATAGGTTAATGAGGAAGATTATTATCACACTTACCTTCACAAACTACCTAACCTAATAGTCTTTCTTATTTTTCTTCTATTAAAAAAATCATTCAATCTCACGAACGTTGAAAAAGATATATATATTTTTTTACGGTGGGAAATTAAAAAAAAATATATATAAATCACTTACAAGAAGAAAAAATTGAAAAAAATTATTTGATTCTTTTTTTTTCGTTTTAATAATTAGGTTCTAAGGTGTTTATCTGAAATTTCCAAAGTGAACTATAGAAAAAAACTTACGTAATATATAATTATAAAACGGTGAATCCGATCGTGGGGAAAAAATTACACCAAACTGAAATAATTCTTTATTTTTTGTTTGTAAAAAGATGTATTTCTGATTTTTTCTTGTATATTATTATTTTTTCTTTGTTTCAGTAGGTTCACCTCCTTCGTTTTCTATTAAGTGTGTAAATATTCCTTAACTGATCAACTATAGACTTGAGAGGGGAAAGATTAAATTACATTCTTTAATTTCTAAGTTATTGTCTAGTGAGAGGAATCAAGACATATAGAGAATGGTACTTTGAGAGATTCTGCCTGGCCTGTTCTCTCTTCGTGGTGGGGGAGGTAGAGGGGTGAGAGGTGAGGGGTGAGGGGTGAGGGGTGAGAGGTGAGGGGTGAGGGGTGAGGGGTGAGAGGTGAGGGGTGAGAGGTGAGGGGTGAGAGGTGAGAGGTGGTGAGAGAAGGTAGACAAACGAGAGGAGGTTTACGTATGACGGTGTGACAGTATTAAAAGTTGTTGGCATCAGATGGTCGACAAGGGTCATACAGATGGCTTGGTCCCTGTGTTGTGGTGTCCCTCAACTATGAAGGATTAAGGACAGACGTAAGGACATGTCTAGGATTGGTATAGGATTTCGGGTGTCAAGTCAGGGATACGTCATAAGATTTCGGGCGTCGAGTCAGGGATACGTCATAAGATTTCGGGCGTCGAGTCAGGGATACGTCATAAGATTTCGGGCGTCGAGTCAGGGATACGTCATAAGATTTCGGGCGTCGAGTCAGGGATACGTTACATGACTTCGGGCGTCGAGTCAGGGATACGTTACGTGACTTCGGGCGTCGAGTCAGGGATACGTTACATGATTTCGGGCGTCGAGTCAGGGATACGTTACATGACTTCGGGCGTCGAGTCAGGGATACGTTACATGATTTCCGGGCGTCGAGTCAGGGATACGTTACATGATTTCGGGCGTCGAGTCAGGGATACGTTACATGATTTCGGGCGTCGAGTCAGGATACGTTACATGACTTCGGGCGTCGAGTCAGGAGATACGTTACATGATTTCGGGCGTCGAGTCAGGATACGTTACATGATTTCGGGCGTCGAGTCAGGATACGTTACATGATTTCGGGCGTCGAGTCAGGGATACGTTACATGACTTCGGGCGTCGAGTCAGGGATACGTTACATGATTTCGGGCGTCGAGTCAGGATACGTTACATGATTTCGGGCGTCGAGTCAGGATACGTTACATGATTTCGGGCGTCGAGTCAGGATACGTTACATGACTTCGGGCGTCGAGTCAGGGATACGTTACATGATTTCGGGCGTCGAGTCAGGGTACGTTACATGACTTCGGGTGTCAAGTCAGGGATACGTCATAAGATTTCGGGCGTCGAGTCAGGGATACGTCATAAGATTTCGGGCGTCGAGTCAGGGATACGTCATAAGATTTCGGGCGTCGAGTCAGGGATACGTCATAAGATTTCGGGCGTCGAGTCAGGGATACGTTACATGACTTCGGGCGTCGAGTCAGGGATAGGTCAAGGTTCAGTTCTTAGTTGCCGCTGTTCATCACCATCTTTGACTACACCTGCCAAGAGATATCGTCACAGCTGTTGACATTACAGTTAGGAAAATAATACAAAAGAACTGCAATGATTAGTGACCACCTGGTGAAGTGTAATCAGTTGTAATAACGTAATGATGAGTATATAAACTGAGGTCATCTGTTTCCAACCAGGTAAAGACCACAGTGTAGGGAGAGGAACGGACGACCATCTTCAGGTGACATGAAACATTGCAAGGAAGCTTCAAGAGGATGGAGAACTAACCAGGGAAGTGTGTGGAAGATTGTAAAGTGGTGGCGGTGAGGGGAATAAAGTCAGCGGTATGACGTGAGACAGTAAAGTGCCACTAAAGCTGAGGAGGACTCGGGGTCTACCAGACGATGGTGAGGCAGAAGTATTTTATGGGAGGGAAACGTGCGGGTCACCGTGGAGACTCCCGGCTGAAGAGACTGGACCTAGCTGATATGAAACACATGAAAGTGAAATTGGGTCCCATAGGCATGAAGGCTCGTTTAGGACAGTGTGGATACAACATACCATATACTAAACCATCGGTATAGGCAAGGAGGTATAGCGTGGCCGGCACCTCACGCCACCCGTTTACTGCTGGGTGGATTGGCAGTGCCCGGGACCGAATCAGCGACCCGTAGAACAAGAACAATTCAATTCTCAAATACATTATCAAGAAATACCAACAGAGCCATTCAATAATAATTCTCAGCCTCACCAAGAAATACCAACATAGTCATTTAATTCTCTAACATAAGTGTAAAAAACCAAAAACCTCATTGATAATTTCCACACTTGTGCTGGTTCTCTACTTATTAATACAGGTTAAAAGGCGCCACTAAGCCCTCGCCCGGTAGCACTTGGTGGAGGATTAACGGAAGGGAATTACCATAGTCAATAAGTGTCAATCCCACAGTTTATCTCAGGGTGAAGCGTGTGTGTTAGGGTGTTCGAGTGTGTGTGTTAGGGTGTGTGTGAGTGTGTGTGTTAGGGTGTGTGTGAGTGTGTGTTAGGGTGTTCGAGTGTGTGTGTTAGGGTGTGTGTGAGTGTGTGTGTTAGGGTGTGTGTGTGTGTGTTAGGGTGTTCGAGTGTGTGTGTGTTAGGGTGTTCGAGTGTGTGTGTTAGGGTGTGTGTGAGTGTGTGTGTTAGGGTGTGTGTGTGTGTGTTAGGGTGTTCGAGTGTGTGTGTTGGGGTGTGTGTGAGTGTGTGTGTTAGGGGTGTGTGTGTGTGTGTTAGGGTGTTCGAGTGTGTGTGTGTTAGGGGTGTTCGAGTGTGCTGGTGGGGTGTGTGTGGTGTGTGTGTTAGAGTGTTCAGGAGTGTGTGTGTTAGGGTGTGTGTGAGTGTGTGTTAGGGGTGTTCGGAGTGTGTGTGTGGGGTGTGTGGGTGTGTGTTAGGTGTTCGAGTGTGTGTTAGGGTGTGTGTGTGTTAGGGTGTTCAGGTGTGTGTGTGTTAGAGTGTTCGAGAGTGTGTGTGTTAGGGTCTGAGTGTGTGTGTTAGATCATGTCTAAGTGTAGTGTGTTTGAGTGTGTGTTAGGGTGTTCGAGTGTGTGTGTTAGAATCATGCTAGAGTGTAGTGTGTTTGAGTGTGTTAGGGTGTTCAGTGTGTGTGTGTTAGTGTGTTTAGTGTGTGTGTTAGGGTGTTCGAGTGTGTGTGTGTTAGTGTGTTTGGTGTGTGTGTTAGGGTGTTCGAGTGTGTGTTAGGGTGTTCGAGTGTGTGTGTGTGTGTGTGTGTGTGTGTTAGAGTGTTCGAGTGTGTGTGTTCAGGGTGTTCAGTGTGTGTGTTAGGGGCGTATGAGTGTGAGTGTGCTTGAGTATGTATTTAGGGTGTTCGAGTGTGTGTTAGGGGTGTTCGAGTGTGTGTGTGTGTGTTAGAGTGTTCGAGTGTGTGTTAGGGTGTTCGGGGAGTGTGTGTGTGTATGTGTGTGTGTGTGTGTGTGTGTGTGTTAGAGTGTTCGAGTGTGTGTTAGGGTGTTCGAGTGTGTGTGTTAGTGTGTTCGAGTGTGTGTGTGTTAGTGTGTTTGAGTGTGTGTGTTTGAGTGTGTGTGTTAGGGTGTTCGAGTGTGTGTGTTAGGGCGTGTGAGTGTGAGTGTGTTCGAGTGTGTGTGTGTGTGTGTGTGTTAGGGTGTTCGGGCGTTCGAGGGTGTGGCAGTATGTTTAAGTGTGTTTAATTGAGTGAGTGTGTGTTTTAGTGTGAGTGTTGGTGTGTTTTAGTGTGAGTGTGCGTTTAAGTGTGTATTTATGTGGTTAAATGTGTGTTTGTGTGTCTAAGTGTGACTAAGTGTGTTCGAGTGTGTTTAGTATGTTCAGATATGAGTCACTGTGTTCACTCTAAGTATGATGTAATATGTGGGACTATCCTAGAGTGAAGTGTGACCCAGATTCATAGATGATCGGTTTTTAAGGTGACTCACTCTAGAATGCAGTGTGACAGTTGATCCTTGAAAGTGTGTTCATACTAGAGTGAAGCGTGACTGGAATGATCGATGGTAATACGTATCAGTGTGAAGTGTAATTTTGATGATCATTTCTTTGTAAGTGTGATGATGAGTGGCGTAAGTGTGACTCAGAAGTAAGTCCGACTCAAGGGTGACTGACTTATTGTTTTTACTGTAGTAATTACTGAAGGACTCAAATCTTGTGCTGCTTCATGGACTTAAAAAAAAACCCCAGTCGAATATAAAGATGTACTCACAATCAGATGGACTCACAAGGAAGACACTCGACTATAAGGATGGACTCACAAAATAGTCTCTATCTCATACATGCACCACCACCACCCACTCACACTACCACCACACGTTACCACCACATACCACCACTCACCACACCACCACTCAACTTTCAAGTACCAATAACAACAACAACAACTACTTAACCACCACGACAGACCAACGACAAGAACAGCGATAATCACCACCACTCTTTGTGTCTCTGTGGTGAAAACAATCAAGTCCTCTGTTCACCAAGGGCTTTATACCTGGTAATCTATAAATCTCCATATTCACCCAACAATCATCCTGGTGATAGTGGTGAGTGAGTGATCGAGGTAGGTGTATAGATATCACCGCAACCCGTAGGAGCGTCTCGGGAAGGGAGGGAGGAGAGGGGGGTAGGGGAGGGTGGGGAGAGGGAGGGGGGAGGTGAGGGGGAGAGGGTGAGGGAGAGGGAGGGAGGTGAGGGAGAGGGAGAGGGGGAGAGGGAGGAGAGGAGGCGTAGGGATAACGTCTTTAACACTGCTACTACTACTACGACTACTACTACTACTACTACTACTACTACTACTACTACTACTACTACTACTACTACTACTACTACTACTACTACTACTACTACCTTCACCCTATCATGTCTTCTGCTCTTCTCTGTGTGTGTGAAAAGGAACATGCATCTTCAAAAGAGACACACACACCTACAGGTCTCATTACATCTCGCTCTATATAATAAAACCTCTATTTAACGGTTAATATATAGAGAGTAAAATCCGTTATATCGAATGTCCGTTAGATGTAAAACCTCCATATAACGGACTTCTCTCTCGATATAAACCACTGGGGAGAGTTCTTGTTGGTTAAACCTTCTCCATATAAACCATTGGGGAGAGTTCTTGTTGGTTAAACCGATCATAACATTGAAGAATAATCTGGATATAAAAGAAACACATCGGTTGTGTGTTGTAATCAGCTGGATTTTTGTGTTGAGGTGAACGAGTAAAAAATTCATTATCTTCAACTATTACGGAAGTCTTTGTGTTCTTCTGACGTTCGTAGACAGATATTGACAGTGGAGGAATGAATCAACTCCTGTCTTCATTTAAATAGGAATGGAAAGTAAATTAGACAGTAAGAATAGGTTAATACCCCCCTTTTCAGCACTGACCTCCCACGGGGATTCATAATATATAGATAATATTTTACATTATACCATCTCATTATAAATCGACATTGCACCAGATTACTTCGAGAGACTGTTATAAAGTGTGTCTTGAGTGTTTCTCTGATATTATTTTTTTTTACGATACTGACTCGAATGGTATTTAATTGTTCCGGGTTTTGTTCACTGTTGAAAATAAACTGAAAAGTACCGGGAGTAGAGTGCAAAAAGTGGTAGATGATAGTAGGTTTTTATATACGAGTTTGATATCTGAGGCGATTAATTTTTGTTGTTGTTGTGTGTGTGTGTGTGTGTGTGTGTGTGTGTGTGTGTGTGTGTGTGTGTGTGTGTGTGTGTGTGTGTGTGTGTGTGTGTGTGTGTTTATAGATTACTGATTGACCGAAGAGATAATACGGCACATGATGTACTTGACCCTTCTGATCCGCTCCTCCCTACTTACTCCCTCCTTCTTCACCCCACCATCCTCCCCATCTTTCCCCATCCCTTCCCCCACCTCTACCTGTTCCCTTGATCTACCTCCTCCTTACCCACTCACCTTCCTCCTCAATTCTTTCCCCTCCCCTTCCCTCCTCCCCCTCCTCCCCACGAGTACCAGCAAACTGCCTCCCCCTTTATCTCTCAGGGTTGACAGGTGTCGCCTTCTCCACGTCACTGTCCTGGGTCCAGTGGTTCAGCTATGCATGTGTGTCCTGGTCCAGTGGTCTGGGGCCATGTATGTGTGTCCCGGTTCAGTGGTTCAGCCATGCATGTGTGTCCCGGTCCAGTGGTTCTGTCATGCTTGTGTGTGTCCCGGTTCAGTGGTTCAGGTCATGCCTGTGTGCCTGGTCCAGTGGTTCTGTCCTGCCTGTGTGCCTCGGTCCAGTGGTTCAGTCATGTATGTGTGTCCCGGTCCAGTGGTTCAGTCATGCATGTGTGTCCCGGTCCAGTGGTTCAGTCATGCATGTGTGTCCTGGTCCAGTGGTTCAGTCATGCATGTGTGTCCCGGTCCAGTGGTCCTGCCATGCTTGTGTGCCTCGGTCCAGTGGTTCAGTCATGCCTGTGTGCCTCGGTCCAGTGGTTCTGTCATGCCTGTGTGCCTCGGTCCAGTGGTTCAGTCATGCCTGTGTGCCTCGGTCCAGTGGTTCTGTCATGCCTGTGTGCCCCGGTCCAGTGGTCTAGTCATGTCTGTCCCAGGTCTGCGGTCCAACCTTGTGTACCTCGGTCGTGTGTGTCTCAGTCCAGTGGTCCAGTGACACGTGTCCCCCACATCAGCGGTTCATTCACGCGGGTCTTGGTCCAACGGTCCTTACTAGTTGGACACTTTACTAATAGTGACTGTCACTTAAGTAATAACTGTCACTTAAGTAATGACTCACTTAAGTAATGACTCATTTAAGTAATGACTATCACTTAAGTAATGACTGTCACTTAAGTAATAACTGTCACTTAAGTAATGACTCACTTAAGTAATGACTCATTTAAGTAATAACTATCACTTAAGTAATGACTCACTTAAGTAATGACTCACTTTCGTAATGACTCACTTAAGTAATGACTCATTTAAGTAATGACTATTACTTAAGTAATGACTATTACTTAAGTAATGACTATCACTTAAGTAATAACTGTCACATAAGTAATGACTGCCACTTAAGTAATGACTGTCACATAAGTAATGACTGCCACTTAAGTAATGACTGTCACATAAGTAATGACTGTCACATAAGTAATGACTGTCACATAAGTAATGACTGTCACATAAGTAATGACTGTCACATAAGTAATGACTGTCACTTAAGTAATGACTGTCACATAAGTAATGACTGTCACATAAGTAATGACTGTCACATAAGTAATGACTGTCACATAAGTAATGACTGTCACATAAGTAATAACTGTCACATAAGTAATGACTGTCCCCTTAAGTGGTAACTGTCACATGACTGTCGTGGTGGGGCAGGAGACACATATTATCCCCTCTTAAACCCCAGTTTTACGTGTGTCAGTCACGCGTGACAGTCATCCCCCTGTCACGTCACTCTAATACAAGAAAAGTCCGCTATTTCTCCCTCCTAGACTATCCTGGGCTATACTGTTTATTATAGAGCACTGTGGCCATACTGAGACGCTATGTTGTTTATTTAAGAGCACTGTGGCTATATTGAGACGCTAACTTGTTTATTGTAGAGCACTGTGGCTATACTGAAACGCTATGCTGTTTATTATAGAGCACTGTGGCTATACTGAGACGCTATACTGTTTATTATAGAGCACTGTGGCTATACTGAGACGCTAACTTGTTTATTGTAGAGCACTGTGGCTATATTGAGACGCTATGCTGTTTATTGTAGAGCACTGTGGCTATACCAAGACTACACTATATGCCTGTAAAGCGATCTACACCAAATATTTTATACCAAGATGCCATATTAATCCTTACATAGCAATATACTGTAGACCCATCCAAGGAATTATAATATTCAGTAATAAATTCACGTATTGTCAGGTCACATTGGGCCAACACTGGAATGGTCTTAGCGTAAACTGGAATTAAACCTGAAGAAATTGTTATATTCACGATTTTTCAAGTTATAATGAATAATAAGATGAAATAAATGAATATGTGTTATGGATACGTATCTAGATGATTAGTTTATTTAGAGAATTGTTAAACACTTATATTTTGCGTGAGTTTTAGGTGGAGTGTTATTTTGAAAGTTAATTTATGTTATTAGGGTTATAGAATATCTTGTGTGTCTTAGATGAAGTTGTTGTTTGGAGGAGGGATGTAATTAGTGTTTGTTTGTTTGTGTTTGTGTTTTTCTTGTATATATAACCATTATATTATACTACAATGTGTCTTGTTATAATCGGTTGTCACTTTTGTCTCTTACCTTCCCCACTCACCACCACCTCGTCCCTCTCCCCACTCCCACCCACCTCGTCCCTCTCACCCCACTCCACCACCACCTCGTCCCTCTCACCCCACCCACCACCTCGTCCTCTCACCCCCCACTCACCACCACCTCGTCCCCCTCACCCCACTCACCACCCTCGTCCCCCTCACTCACCCACTCCCCACCTTATCCCCCTCACCCCACTCACCACCACCTCGTCCCTCTCACCCCTCCCACCACCTCGTCCCCTCACCCCACCTCACCACCACCTCGTCCCTCTCACCCCCACTCCCCACCACCTTATCCCCCTCACCCCACTCCCACCACCTCGTCCCCCTCACCCCTCCACCACCACCTCGTCCCCCTCACCCCACTCACCACCACCTTGTCCCCCTCACCCCCACTCACCACCACCTCGTCCCCCTCACCCCCTCCCACCACCTTATCCCCCTCTCCCCTCACCACCACCTCGTCCCCCCTACCCCACTCCCCCCCACCTTATCCCCTCACCCCACTCACCACCAACTCGTCCCCTCACCTCACCACCACCTCGTCCCCCTCATCCCTCCCCACCACCTCGTCCCCCTCACCCCTCCCCCACCACCTTATCCCCCTCCCCTACCTTGGCTCCTTCCCCCACCTTGCCTCCCCTCCTTATTCTCCTCTACAATTTTCTCTTCCTTCCTTCCCTCATTCCATTCCTGAATCTCCCCTCTTTCCCTCCCTCCCTCCCCACCGTTCCTACCCAGCTATCACACAACTGTCACACAGATGCAACATACACGTCAACTCCTCCCCTCCTCCCTATCTAGCCTACCCCTCTTCCCTCCCCTCCCTATCCTAGCCTACCCTCTTCCCTCCCCTCCCAGCCTCTCCTCTTCCCTCCCCTCCCCGTCCCCAACATTTCCCCTCTCCCACCTATAGCCTCTCCTCCCTCCTCCCTCTCCCAGACTCCCCTTCCCCTCTCCCCTAGTCTCCCTCCCCACAGTCCCCCCTTCAAGCCTTGTCGCCCAGGTCGCTTTTAGTATTTCCCTCAGCTAAGCTATTTTCTTTTAACCTGTCTCAGAGTTACACACACACACACGCACACACATTCATGCCTACATATTTTCATGCACACACACACACACACACACACACACACACACACACACACACACACAGTGTATTCCTCCCAGTAAACACTGCTCCTACCGTCACTATGTTAAATGATGTGTTTGGTGTCCATCTAGTTATATATGTGTGTACTTATGTCACTTGTATATTATTTGTATTCTAACCCATTCCCCAAATATGTAACTGTATTTCAGCTTCTGGCTCTTTTCAATAAACCGTTAATTTTTTTTTTTTACAGTACATACATACACATATGCACACATCCCTTCTCCCGCACGCACACAAGGGGAAGGGAAATAAGTGTAGGGGAAGGTGGGGAGACAGTATTGGGGAGGGAGGTGGAGAGGCTGTATTGAGGGTGGGGAGGAAGGAAGGTGGGGAGGTGGGAGGTGGGGTTGAGAGACAGTATTGGGGAGGGGGGTGAGCAGTGTTGGGGAGGTGGGGAGGAGAGGAGGTGAGGTGGGGAAACAGTATTGGGGAGGGAGGTGGGAAAACAGTTGTTATCAGCTAGCTGCCTCCATTAGAATAGGCGCATCACGTAGGTAGAGACAGATCATTTATGTTATCCCCAGACGTTTTACCTGGAGTCATATTAACCTGGAGTAATAAGACGAAGACGGCGACCCTCCTCCTTCTCTCTCCCTCCTCCTCCTCCTCCCTCTCTCTCCCTCCTCATTCTCTCCTCCTCCTCTCTCCCTCCTCCTCTCCCTCAAATCTCTCACTCCTCCCTCCCTCTCTCCCTCCTCCCTCCCTCCCTCCCTCAAATCTCTCCTCCTCCCCTTCCCTCCCTCCCTCCCTCCCCTTCCTCTCTCCTCTATCACTCACTCTTCCTCCCTTCCTCACTTCTCTTATCCTCCCTCTTTAATTCCTCCCTCAATCCTCCCACAACCTTCCCTCAGCCCTCCCTCATTCCTCCACCACCACCACCCCTCGTCCCTCCCTCCCTCCCTCCCTCCTCCTTTTCCCCATCTGTTTTGTATTTTATTAGCTCTCATCTTCCGTCTATTCCGCCATCTTGATTGAAACAAATGAAAAGCGGGATACGTGAATTGTTATGGTTATGGAATTTATACTTTTTGGATTACGGTGATGTGGTCGTGATGCTTTTGTTGATTGTCTCTTTTGTTTTAGAAGACATCATATCGTTTATAGGTGTTTATAGATTTTTTTTTTCCAGTATGGGGATATTAACGTGTTTATTCATTTAAGAGATGTCGTTTTGTTTTGAAGGCGAGTTTTTATTTGGGGTTATGGTCAAGTTGTCGGGTTTTTTTTTTTAGGATCACAGTGATTGTATGTCGTGTTTAGGGAGGTTCTTTTTATTTTTTTTTTCATGGATTGTGGTGATACTTGTTGTCGTTTTTAGGAGAGTTTTAGGTGTTGTGAGTTTGGATTACGATGGTCTTTTGTTTATTTTTTTAGTGACGTGTTTGCGTTCTTGGGTGATGATCCGGATTCATGCACAGATGTAAACAAACTTGTATATGGTTGTAAAAACGAGAAAAATGTAGACGAAACTAAATACAAAGTTTATGAGTTACAGACTGAACCCAGATAGATAGATAGATAGATAGATAGATAGATAAAGAAAGAAAGAAAGAAAATAATAAATACAGCGAATGAAAGATGTTGTAAACAATCAATTTATTGCATCTGGTTCTTCATTCCTTCCTTCCTTGCCTCCTTCCTTCATTCATTCATTCTTTTATTCCTTTTCCTTCATTCATTCATTCTTTTATTCCTTTTCCCTCATTCATTCATTCATTATTTTCCTCCTTCCTTCCTTCGTTTTCTTCTGTCCTTCATTCATTCATTCATTCATTCATTCATTCATTTTTTTATTCCTTCCTGTATTCCTTCATTCATTCATTCAATCATTCCTTCCTTCCTTCCTTCCTTCATTCATTCATTCATTCATTCAGTCATTCCCCTTCATTAATTAATTAATTTAATTAATTCAATCCTTCCTTCATTCATTCATTCATTCAGTCATTCCTTCCTTCCTTCATTCATTCATTCATTAATTAATTAATTCAATCCTTCCTTCATTCATTCATTCATTCATTCAGTCATTCCTTCCTGCCTTCATTCATTCATTCATTAATTAATTAATTCAATCCTTCCTTCCTTCCTTCCTTCATTAATTAATTCATTCAATCCTTCCTTCCTTCATTCAATTATTCCTTCCTTCCTTCCTTCATTCAATCATTCCTTCCTTCCTTCATTCATTCATTCAATCATTCCTTCCTTCCTTCCTTCCTTCATTCATTCATTCATTCATTCACTCCTTCCTTCCTTCATTCATTCATTAATTAATTAATTAATTCAATCATTCCTTCCTTCCTTCATTCATTCAATCATTCCTTCCTTCCTTCATTCATTCATTCAATCATTCCTTCCTTCCTTCCTTCCTTCCTTCCTTCATTCATTCATTCGTTCATTCATTCAATCATTCCTTCCTTCATTCATTCATTCATTAATTAATTAAGTCAATCCTTCCTTCCTTCCTTCCTTCATTAATTAATTCATTCAATCCTTCCTTCCTTCATTCATTCATTCAATCCTTCCTTCCTTCATTCATTCATTCCTTCATTCCTTCATTCAATCCTTCCTTCCTTCCTTCCTTCTTCATTCATTCAATCCTTCCTTCCTTCCTTCCTTCCTTCCTTCCTTCCTTCATTCATTCATTCGTTCATTCATTCAATCATTCCTTCCTTCATTCATTCATTCATTAATTAATTAAGTCAATCCTTCCTTCCTTCCTTCCTTCCTTCATTAATTAATTCATTCAATCCTTCCTTCCTTCATTCATTCATTCAATCCTTCCTTCATTCATTCATTCCTTCATTCCTTCATTCCTTCCTTCCTTCCTTCCTTCCTTCATTCATTCATTCCTTCCTTCCTTCCTTCCTTCCATCATCAACTGTCCTTCAATGTTCACTTCTTAGTCCCCGGTTATCGCGGAGATTGGCTTGTTATATTGTTGCCTTAAGGAGTTTATCTTACCTGTAATACCTTAAGAGATTCTGTCTGTCTCTCTGTCTGTCTGTCTGTCTGTCTGTCTCTCTGTCTGCTTGTGTGTCTGTGTCTGTTTAGCTGTCTGTCTGCTGCTTGTCTGATTGTTTATCTGTCTGTCTGTCTGCTTGTGTGTCTGTCTGTGTCTGTTTATCTGTCTGTCTGTCTGCTTGTGTGTCTGTCTGTGTCTGTTTATCTGTCTGTCTGTCTGTCACTGTCAGTGTGTTTATCCAATCTGTCTATATTTCTTCCCAATCCCCCAAATCCCTGTAACATAATCTCCAATCTCTAATCCCCCAGACGTTCTCCAATCCCTAGACGTTCTCCAATCCCCAGACGTTCTCCAATCCCCT
Source organism: Homarus americanus (assembly GCF_018991925.1). NCBI lineage: Eukaryota > Metazoa > Arthropoda > Malacostraca > Decapoda > Nephropidae > Homarus > Homarus americanus. The sequence goes on along the minus strand of NW_024723050.1, from coordinate 618,336 downwards.
AGACGTTCTCCAATCCCCAGACGTTCTCCAATCCCCTAGACGTTCTCCAATCCCCAGACGTTCTCCAATCCCCAGACGTTCTCAATCCCTAGACGTTCTCCAATCCCCAGACGTTCTCCAATCCCTAGACGTTCTCCAATCCCCTAGAATGTTCTCATAATCCCTTTAACCCTCTAACCAAAAGGGGAAAAACTATCCAATCCTCTGAATCCCCACCCCATTCAACCTCCCCACAAAAATAGAAATCGAATCCCAATCTTCCTTCTCCTCCTCCTTCTCCTCCTCCTTCTTTCTCCCACTCCTCATTTCCTTCCCCTTCCTCCTACCCCTCCTTCCTTCCTCCTCATTTCTCCCCCTCCTCCTCAACTTTACACAGTCCCCATCTCCCCTCCCCCTCCTTCCTCTCTCCTACTCTCTCTCCCTTCCCTCTCTCCGTGTCTCCCCTTCCCTCTCATTATCTTTCCTCAACACTATACATAATGTTTGAAACTGTAGGGGAGGGAGAGGGAAGGAAAGGGAAGGGGAGGGAGAAGGGAGGAGGAGAGAGGGAAGAGGAGGGAGAAAGGGAAGGAGAGAGGAAGAGGAGGAGAGAGGAAGGGAGGAGAGGAAAGACGGAAAGGGAGAGAGGGAAGGGGGAAAGATAAATGGTAGGACAGGAGACAGGAAAGTTGGAAGGGTAAGAAAAGACAGACGGATGAATCATGGGAAAGAGGAAGTGGAAGAGAGAGAGAGAGAGAGGAGGGAGAGGAAAGATGAGGAGGTGAGGGAGAGTATTGGTCTAAAGAAGGGGAAGGAGGTGAGACAAGGAAAGAAGGAAGGGGGAAGAGGGTGGCCAGGAAGGGGAAGGGAAGAGGAGAAAGGGATGGAAGAGGGGGCAGCTAATCTTGATTGATGTGCAGACGAAGAAAAATTGTGACTTAGGAGTTAAGATGAGGAGGAGGGGAGGAGGAGGCGGAGGAGGAGGAGGAGGAGAGGAGGAGGAGGCGGATCAACCTGCTGCAACGATACTGCTAGGGAGGGAGGGGGTGGAGAGGGTAGAGGGGGGGTAGAGAGGGGTAGGAGGGAGGGAGGGTAAGAGGAGAAGGAATGAAGGAGGCAAAGGAGGGGAAGGGGGAAGAATCATGGGAAGACAATGAAGTTTTACCTTAAGCTGGTTGGTGGTGAGCAGGAGGAATGATGGGGGGTGAAGGGAGGATGAGGAGGGGGAAAGGGAGAGCGTGAAAGGGTGAAGAGGGAGAGCGTGAAAGGGTGAAGGGGGAGAGAGTGGGAAGGATGTCATGTAAGGGGATGGAAAAGGAGGACGGTACAGGGAAAGAATGGTGAGGGAAGGTAAAATGGAGAGGCAGGGAGGGGAAGAGAATGAGAGAATGGGGAATAGAGAGAAGAAGGAAGGGAGAGACGAAAGATAAGCACGAGAAGTGAGAGGGAGGAAGATGAGAGAGACAAAAGGAATGAAGGAAGACACAGGAAGAAAATATAGAGGTAGAGGGGAAGGGTGAAACAGTGTGGGAGGAGGAGAAGTGAGTCATTTATTTGGGTGGTTTGAAATCTCGGACTCGATGGTTCGTATCGAAAGCTTCATTGTTTCCCCCCCCTCCCCCTCCTACCCCTCCCCGACCCCCCAAAAAAGTTTCTAGACAAGATAATTCAAGTTCTGAGTCTCTAATCTTAAGGTGATCCAATTATTCCTTTAGCAGCAGTGAGATATTTCTAGTATGAAGCCAAAGTTCAATGATTGATTCAACTAGAAGAGGATTTTACTTTTGAGTCGAGAGGCCACAGCTTCGAATGATTTGTTTCACTGAAGATCGAGAATTCTCAACTCACTGGTTCACTGGTACGAAACTTTTGTTCTACTGAAGAAAGTGAATTTATGGTTTGAAACGAGATTAAGTTCACATTCGGATATAAGAATCTTGTTTGTTTTGTCATCCGAAGCGATTGTTATTGATTCGAACCTTTTATTTTTCCTATAGTCAAGAAGTTCATTGTTTCACACTTTCCGATTCAGTCAACAGATAGACATTTATAGTCCGAAACAGAAACGCTTCACTTACTTATAATCCGAAACGTGAATTGAGTGCTTCATTTAGTGTCAGACAAAATCCTATGGGGAAAATCTTGAATCAAACGGAGCACCTGAAGATTAGACATCCCTGCTAATTTCACTTGAAGATTAACCACGCTAAACCTAACCTAACCTAACCTAACCTGACCAAACCTAACCTAACCTAACCGAACCGATCAGCGTTAAATGAATCAAACCAAAGGAAAATGAGCAAGGAGATGATCACGGCCCTTCTCTCCACCCCAAAAACAAACAAACAAACAAACAAACAAATATAAATAAACAAGACTCCTCAACAACTAGGTACTTCCTTGACCAATTACAAAGCATCTATTTTTTCCATTACTCTATTCTGATTGGTTTATATATTTTCTTGGTGATTAGATATAGACGTTTCATAGACTGCGTTGGAACTGTTTCACCGAGTGTTAAAGGTTCGACCCCCTGACGCTTCGGTTCCCAGAGTTTTATTCAGGTTAGATTAAATTAGGCGCGGGGAAATTTTCAAGTTACCACGAGAGGGGACGAAAAGTTTCAAGCTTAAACGTTCGGACGGAAATATATCAAGCTTAAATGTTCGGCTGGAAATACTGTATACCAAGCTTAAACGTTCGGAGGAAAATATATTAAGCTGAAACATTCGGATGGAAATATGTGGAGCTTAAACATTCGGATGGAAATATATCAAGCTCAAACGTTCGACTGGAAATACTTTATATCAAGCTTAAACGTTCGGACGGAAATATATCAAGCTGAAACATCAGAGCAACACATCAAGATAACCAGGTAATATGCCTTTACACTCATTATAAATTAGTAAAGAAAATTATTCGCCATTCATGAGGGGATAATAATAATAATAATAATAATAATAATAATAATAATAATAATAATAATAATAATAATAATAATAATAATAATAATTAATACGTGAAAATTCCATCTGTAGAAATTTATTATTACTGAGAGCTGTAAGGACCGTGTTATATGAAAGTGATTCGTTAATCGCTGTTTTGTTTTCGTTAATCGTTGTTTTGTCTATGTTAATCGTTGTTTCGTCTCTGTTAATCGTTGTTTCGCTTCTGTTTTTCGTTGTTTCGACTCGGTTAATCGTTGTTCCGTCTTTGTTAAGTTATTTTCCGTTCTCTTCCCTCTGTTATTCGTATTTAACCTTGCTTCAATTTCAATTTCAATTGTTTATTCCTTGTTAGAGGAAGCGGGATCCTAGTGCTGTCACTAGGTACCCCTGTACAATGACACCAGAAGCATCTGGCAAGTGTGACAAGTATATACAGTATAAATATTATAAAGGGGCTTACTAAAGCCTAAGGAAGGAAGGATATTCCTTTAACACATAATCAATGTTATTTACAAAATATCTGGCCAGTATGGGGAGGACCATCGTGTCTCCGTCAGGGGGTCGTGGAGTGGTGGTCCAGCAGGCGTCACGGAAGCGTTGTGTGTGGGGACATCTTAGGAGGTAGTGGATAAGGGTGCTGCTGTCGGGTCTTCTGCATAATGCACAAGAGCGTTGCTCAGAACCTTGCTTCAACTATACTTTTCATCTCAAAGTGATAAATATCCGTGTTTAATTCGTGTTAATTCTCGCTAAATTCACGAAAATTAAATGCCCGTAAAATTCTCGTTAGATTCGAATTAAAAGGGGTTGAAATTCAGGCTAAAATTTCCCCTTATCCGTAATGGGGTTAAAGATCACTTTGACCATCACGACTATTCGGTTATTGGCGTTGGTGACTTATCCGTACATACACGCTTTTATTCATGTAGTGAAGAGGTTTTTCATCCATGGTACAGATTAAATTAACCTTATTAGTAGTTTTGATTTTTTATTTGAGAGAAAGAAAGAGAGAGAAAGAAAGAGAGAGAAAGAAAGAAAGAAAGAAAGAAAGAAAGAAAGAAAGAAAGAAAGAGAGATCTCCATAAAATCATTTCCTCGGAATAGGTAAAACTATTCATCATTTTATCAAACTTATCATCCGTGTCAGTATGATACTTGGCCGGGTTGGAAGTTATCATCTGTACCCCAAGTGGTTATTATTGACGACTAACCCGCCGACGCATTATTTGTTTTAATGTTTATTTCCTGACTATATTTTCATCAGTGAGTTCTCGGTCATCAATAATTACCCAATAAATCAATTAATATATATCGTTCATTCCAGTAGATGAGAAGGACTATGGAAGTATATGCTATAAACAAGACGCTATTCCTTTACAAGTAATTATCTATGTAATCGCTATTCTTACTAATGTTCTCTGAGATTTTTATTCCCTTTTACGATATAGGGATCGAGAATTATGTCTCATTTAAGGGGTAAAAGGGAGTGAGTGTGAAAGAGAGGGAGGGAGAGAGATCGGGAGGGAGGGAGGGGAGAGAGAAGAAAAATCACTTCTTTTGATCCATCTCTCACAAAACAGCTTACTTTTTTCGCCTTAACTCAGCCAAAGAAGTTAATATTTACTTAATGAGTCAAAATTTCCGAGTCTCTAATCTTCTTTGGATTGCGAAAAATTTAATTAATCTTCGCCTTTAATCACATCTCCACTGATTAGCAAAATTCAGGTTCGGGGGACAAGACGAAGCAGAAAAAAGTGTTACCTCTTCAAACTATGTTAATTTCACTTTTACTGCTCCTTGCCGAGCTCCTAATTAATAATACCAGACTTATTTTTTAATTTTTTTTTCTCTTTTTTTTTTTTTTTTGGTGTAAACTTCATTCTGTGATCCTTTCGTTCTGTGTCTTTATTTTTCAGACGAGCCGTGGCGAGTCTTTCACCCTCAGACTGTTATGTCTTTCCTAGGATAATTTTTTTCCTTTTCCTTTGTAATAATAATAATTAAACCAAATAGATATATATATATATAAATTCCCTCAAAGACATATTTTATTTTTATTTTTATAACAACTCAGTAGTGTGAAGGGGAAAGGTTAATGATAATATTAAAAAAAAAATCCTCGAATTTCTAAATTTGAACGAAACATATTAGAAATCTGGAGCTGAGGACCACACGAGCGGGAAAAATGAGTACATTAATTATTCAGAGGAAAATATGGCACTGATCACGGATTACGTTCGTGGTCTGCATCAAAGGATCAGAACTGGCCTTTGAGGGATTCCAAACGTCTATTGTGATCGTATTTTTCCACCTGAAGACCAGTTGTTGTCGTCAATACTTGTTTGTCGAGCGAGGTGCAAAAGAAGGGGGAGACTCA
>NW_024723050.1:578032-610532 GCF_018991925.1 Homarus americanus | reverse complement strand
ATTGACGATCGAATTCTTCTAAAATATTATCTTTATAAATTTTGAAACATTTCTCCCTCACAAAGTGTTTTAGTCTAATACGTATTATTTTGGGAGCAACAAAAAATATGGTATGTCATTTGCTAAATCTGACGCCTCCAGGAACTAATACAAGTAATTAAAATAAGTTCGTGACTGATAACTTTTCTACTACAAGAAATTTATATTAGACACAACTAGTGAGTTTTATTTGGGCGGGAAATCATCTGATGCGTCACTTAGCTAAGAGACGAAATATTTTCCTTTGTATTTTTATGTAATTTTTTTTTTATTTTTATTTTCTTCTTCAAATTTATCTCTACGTATTTTTCTTACATTTGTGTATTTTATATATTTTAATATTTTGCTTATCAGTTTCTTTCTAATTAATGTTTAATTGTATAATATTTATAAGAGGGAAGACTGACTGTGTTTACAATATACTTCATTCCGCCATCTTATCTTTCCTAACACATAGATGCATTTATTTATTTTTAATTGTTGATATCTACAGTACTGTGTGTGTGTGTGTGTGTGTGTGTGTGTGTGTGTGTGTGTGTGTGTGCGCGCGCTTCGTGACCAAAGTTCTTGTAGTAATACTTTCACACATCAATTATTGCTTTGAATTATCAGTTGTGTTTTGCTTACCGTTTCAACCTACGGATCACATGAACATTAGACACCCCATCTTATTTCACGAAAAAATTAACCACACTAATGCTTACCTAACCTAACCTAACCTAACCTAACCTAACCTAACCTATGAATAAGGATAATCTTTCTCCCTTATCCCAGTGAACCTCTCATTCTCCCTTCCTCTGTTCTCTCTCCTCATATCTTCCTCCTTCATTCCTTCTTTCATCCCCTTCTTCCGCTTCTTCACTTCTCTTCTCCCCTTCCTCTGTTTTCTATTTGCCTCTTCCTCCTCCTTCATTCCACCTTCTTCTTCTTCTTCTTCTTCTTCTTCTTCTGTTTATTTCTCCATATTCTGTGCATCCTATTTCCCCCCTCCTCCTTCTTCTCTCTTCCTCTTCTCCTTTCCCCTTACTCCAACATTATCCTTATCATCCACCCCTCTCCTTCCCTCCATCTATCCTCCCCCTTTTCCTATCTCCTCCACCATCCTCGTCCACACAAAAACAAACCCGTCTTCTCTTCCTCTTCCCATCTTTATTAACCCTCCCTCTCGTCTCATTCTCTCTCTCTCTCTCTCTCTCTCTTTACCACCAATTTTCTCTGTCTGTCTTTCTCTCCACTTCCTCTTCCCTCTTGAATCTCTCTCTCTCTCTCTCTCTCTCTCTCTCTCTCCCACCCCCCCTCCCCCTCCTCTACCCACAACCCTCTCCCTCCCCTCCTCTCCTCCCTCTCTCTCCCTCTCCCTAAGCGCCAATATGAAGAGGGTAGACATCACTTGATATGTTTATAGACGTGGCATAATTATTAAGCCGTGTTTTTAATTGATTTCTTCTCAAGACGCTACTCCTGGTCTTAGACGCTTTGAGATGGAGAGTTTGAGCAAATGTAGAGGTAATTACTGTCCGTTTTAATTTATATATATTTTGATCTTGGGGAGGAGGGGGAAAAAATATGATTATTATGGAAGTCCGAAATCGTTAAGTAGGTTGGAGGGACGGTATGTGTGTGTGTGTGTGTGTGTGTGTGTGTGTGTCTGTGTGTGTGTGTGTGTGTGTTCTTTCACCCCCTACACACAAAGTTAACCCTCCTTCGCTCCCTCCCTCACACACACACACACAGTCACCACCAACTGGCTCATCTAACAGGCTAATTACCAGTAGGAAATTGGTCTCCAGTAATCACTTGACCGACTGATATCCAACTTATGACCACGATATCACACTGATGATTCATTTGAACGATTGATATCAAAATAACAACTACTTAAGACTCATATCAGGGTGATTTATTGAGATCAGGGCAATTGATATCATGTTTACATTGGGTAGGGATGACTGGGATGGGTTTTACACAGGGTGGATGGGTGGCCTCGATGAGTTTACACTGGGTGGATGGGTGGCCTCGATGGGTTTACACTGGGTGGATGGGTGGCCTGATGGGTTTACTGGGTGGATGGGTGGCCTCGATGGGTTTACACTGGGTGGATGGTGGCCTCGATGGGTTTACACTGGGTGGATGGGTGGCCTTGATGGGTTTACAGGGTGGATGGGTGGCCTCGATGAGTTTACACTGGGTGGATGGGTGGCCTCGATGGTTTACTGGGTGGATGGGTGGCCTTGATGGGTTTACACAGGGTGGATGGGTGGCCTCGATGGGTTTACACTGGGTGGATGGGTGGCCTCGATGGGTTTACACATGGGTGTGGATGGGTGGCCTTGATGGGTTTACACTGGGTGGTGGGTGGCCCTGATGGGTTTTACACAGGGTGGATGGGTGGCCTCGATGGGTTTACACAGGGTGGATGGGTGGCCTCGATGGGTTTACACTGGGTGGATGGGTGGTGGCCTCGATGGGTTTACACTGGGTGGATGGGTGGCCTCGATGGGTTTACACTGGGTGGATGGGTGGCCTCGATGGGTTTACACATGGGTGGATGGTGGCCTCGATGGGTTTTACACTGGGTGGATGGGTGGCCTCGATGGGTTTACACCTGGGTGGATGGGTGGCCTTGATGGGTTTTACACAGGGTGGATGGGTGGCCTCGATGGGTTTACACGGGTGGATGGGTGGCCTCGATGGTTTACACTGGGTGGATGGGTGGGTGGCCTCGATGGGTTTACACTGGGTGGATGGGTGGCCTCGATGGGTTTTACACTGGGTGGATGGGTGGCCTCGATGGGTTTACACACTGGGTGGATGGGTGGCCTCGATGGGTTTACACTGGGTGGATGGGTGGCCTCGATGGGTTTACACTGGGTGGTGGGTGGCCTCGATGGGTTTACACTGGGTGGATGGGTGGCAGGATGGGTTTACACTGGGTGGATGGGTGGCGGGATGGTTTACACTGGGTGGATGGGTGGGTGGCCGGGATGGGCTTACACTGGGTGGATGGTGGCCTGGATGGGTTTACACTGGGTGGATGGGTGGTGGCCGGGATGGGTTTACACTGGGTGGATGGGTGGCCTCGATGGGTTTACACTGGGTGGATGGGTGGCCGGGATGGGTTTACACTGGGTGGATGGGTGGCCAGGATTGGTTACTGGGTGGATGGGTGGGTGGCCGGGATGGGCTTACACTGGGTGGATGGGTGGGATTAGTTTACACTGGGTGGATGGGTGGGTGGCCGGGATGGACACACTGGGTGGATGGGTGGTGGCCAGGATGGGTTTACAGGTGGATGGGTGGGTGGCCGGGATGGGCTTACACTGGGTGGGTGGCCGGGTATAGATTCCTTTATTTGGTTTTGTGATTCTCAATTAGTTTGTCTCTTATTAGTGTCAGGATAATTCACCAGGACCGTGATGAGTCTGTATCTGTCTGTCTGTCTGTATGTCTGTGTCCTGTCTGTCTGTCTGTCTGTCTGTGTCTGTCTGTCTGTCTGTCTTTTTGTCTGTATGTCTGTCTGTGTCTGTCTGTCTGTCTGTATGTCTGTCTGTCTGTCTTTCTTTGTGTGTGTGTGTCTGTCTGTGTGTCTGTCTGCCTGTATGTCTGTTTCGTTCTTTGTGTGTGTATGTCTGGTGTTTGTCTATGTGTCTCTGTTTTTGTCCGTCTTGTGTGTGTGTGTGTGTGTGTGTGTGTGTGTGTGTGTGTGTGTGTGTGTGTGTGTGGACAGCAATAACACCTCTAATATATCTCATCAATACATATAGGCCAGGGGCGATAATCACACGAGTTTAAATGTCCACCTGCAATCTATTAATTAGACTTTCGGTAAAACCCAGGTGTCTTTAAAGAGATAAAGATAATCACCCTATCTCTCTCTCTCCCTCTCCTCCCCTCCTTACCCCTTCATGGTGTTCTCTCTCTCTCTCTCTCTCTCTCTCTCTCTCTCTCTCTCTCTCTCTCTCTCTCTCTCTCTCTCTCTCTCTCTCTCTCCACCTGCCCTCTCATTCTCCCTCTCACTCACTAATTCCCTCCGGTTCACCTCTTCCTACCTCCCCTCTCTCTCTCTCATTTCTCCTTCTCCCCTATTTCTTTCCTTCCTTTCACTACTCTCCCACTTTCCCTTCCTCCCTCCTCCAATTTCATTTCTCCACCTGCTATCTTCCCTCCTCATCAATTCCCCTTTCTCAATCCTCCTCCTCCACGTCCCACCTTTACCCCCCCCTTCCTCACTTCACCCCCTTTTCTCAGCCTCCTCCTCCTCCTCTCCTCTCCATCCCTCCCTCCCTCCCTCCCTCTCTCCATCCCTCCTACCACTCAAACACTAAATAATTCTGCTCCGATTCCCCTGCCCTCTCCCCCCTCCTTACCCCTCCCAATCCTCCCTACCCCCTCCCTCCCCCCATTTTCCCCCCAATCCTAGGAACAATCCGACCAGCACCTAATAATCCAAACTCAATAGATTACCAATGACTTGTAAATGTAGTAGAGACGCGGCTACCACCACAATGACGGCCGTGTCTGTCTGTCTGTCTGTGGATCTACATATCTTAAATATGCATAAGGGAACACGCTGGGTTTTGGGCTTAGCGCTCGTGGCCTGAAATAAAAAAAGGAAAAAGGATAAAATGTTTTTTTTTTTCCTTCTCGGGAGGTAAGGTCTGTGTGGGAGGGTAGGGTCTGTGTGGGGGAGGGAGGGGGGTGGGGAAGGAGTGGGGGGGGAGGTGTGTGGGGGGGAGAGGAGGGTGACGTGGAGGTAGTGGGTGATGTGAGGAAGGAAGGGGTGAGGTGGAATGTGAGGAGGGAGAGAAAAGATTTTCGAAAATAGTCTCTTGAGTGCCTGGTGTGTGTGTGTGTGTGTGTGTGGGGGAGGGAGGAGAGGGTGATGGTGGGGGAGGGCGCAGTGTGTGTGTGTGTGTGTGTGTGTGTGTGTGTGTGTGTGGTACAGAAAAATTTATTAATTTACAGTTGAGTATAAATGGTGAGAGTGTATACACATGGGTGAAAGTATACATAGTGACTGTACATAGGGGAATACGTGGAGTAGGTAATGTATGTATGTATGTATGTATGCGCGCGTATGTGTTCATGTATGTGTGCGTGTCTATTTAATATATATATATATATATATATATATATATATATATATATATATATATATATATATATAAATCAATTAAGATCACCTCGATCACTCATCACACACTCTCAGAATGCAATATTGTTTTTGTTTACCACCTCGTAGTGTCGTCGCCTCACCAACAAGTTATCGTACAGACAACGCATCCTCAACACCCTAACCCCCCCCCCTCCTCCCGCCCACTGTGTCGTCAAACAACACTGATACGTTTGGGTAAATTTATCCCAGAAGTGAAAGAGTAAAATAGACATCCATAATATATTTAGACTAAGGCTCGTCCTCAGCACTTGGAAGCACCTTTAAGGTTTGGTTGAGTACAAGGGGAGGAGGGGGAGGGGAGGAGGGATTAAGACAGCAACGACACCTCCAGTATATACATTGTTGATTTATGTTTGAGGCAACAGTAATGGTGTGTTAATGATGCTCTTTAAATTTTGTTTATGTTGTCTTATACTTTTCCTGTTTATTGTCTAGTGTGAAACATGCTGGTATAATATGTCTGTCTGTCTCTCTCTCTCTCTCTCTCTCTCTCTCTCTCTCTCTCTCTCTCTCTCTCTCTCTCTCTCTCTCTCTCTCTCTCTCTCACCACCACCTGCAGCCAGCCACTCCCATCATCACCTGGGGTGAGGCTCACCTGCTATTAATGTACTCCTTTACCTGTCTCGTAGGTGTTGCTCTAAGCCCACTTCACTACACAAGCCAAATGTCCTAGTTACCGCTCGTGTCTCGTTTTTCTAGAGTTTAGTCCCCCCAATTCATTTTCTGTTACCGTATTCCAGTCCCAATCCCGTTTTCTGTTGCTTTATTCCATTTCCTGTTTTCTTTGGCCTCTTTCCATTTGTTATTTATAATTTTAATTTTCTTTCATCCATACTCCATTCTCTATCCTCACTCTCCATTGTCTATCACTATACTCCATTCTCTATCACTATACTCCATTCTCTATCACTATACTCCATTGTCTATCACTATACTCCATTCTCTATCACTATACTCCATTGTCTATCACTATACTCCATTCTCTATCACTATACTCCATTCTCTATCACTACTCCCATTGTCTATCACTATTCTCTATTCTCTATCCTATACTCCATTCTCTATCACTATACTCCATTGTCTATCACTATACTCCATTCTCTATCACTATACTCCATTATCACTGTACTCCATTTTCTATCACTATACTCCATTTTCTATCACTATACTCATTCTCTATCACTATACTCCATTATCACTATACTCCATTCTCTATCACTATACTCCATTCTCTATCACTATACTCAATTGTCTATCACTACTCCATTCTCTATCACTATACTCCATTGTCTATCACCTCTCCATTCTCTATCACTATACTCAATGTCTATCACTATACTCATTCTCACTATACTCCATTTTCTATCACTATACTCCATTATCACTATACTCCATTGCCTATCACTGTACTCCATTCTCTATCACTATACTCCATGCCTATCACTATACTCCATTCTCTATCACTATACTCCATTTTTATCACTATACTCCATTATCACTATACTCCATTGCCTTCACTATACTCCATTCTCTATCACTATACTCCATTGCCTATCACCTCCATTATCACTATACTCCATTGCCTATCACTATACTCCATTCTCTATCACTATACTCCATTGCCTATCACTATACTCCATTATCACTATACTCCATTGCCTATCACTATACTCATTCTCTATCACTATACTCCATTGCCTATCACTATACTCCATTCTCTATCACTATACTCCATTGCCTATCACTATACTCCATTCTCTATCACTATACTCCATTGCCTTCACTATACTCCCCTCAACCACACTCCATTTTCTGTTTTCCTTGCTCATTCCCAGAGACAAGTGAAGGCATTGACGTAATCTCACAAAGGGAAAGAAATAATGGCAAAAAAATAATACAATCAATTTAAACAATCTTGAAAACAACAGTATTATTTCCAATGTCATTATTTTTTTCTCCAATTAATTTTCCATCTGTTGTTGATGTTTGTGTCAGTCCTCAGTAACGCGTAGTAAAAGAAACGTCAGTGAAGAGAAAAAGTTAAGTTAAGAAGGAAAAACGAAATCACAGTGGAAAAAATAATTTAGAAATGGATGTACTTTGTGTGTGTGTGTGTGTGTGTGTGTGTGTGTGTGTGTGTGTGTGTGTGTGTGTGTGTGTGTCTTATTAATATATATATTTTTATTTATTTTTATTTGTTTGTTCTTTTACTTTAATAAACTTTGAAAACTGTGTATGTTAAAAGAGTATTTTCTTGCCTTGTCATTATAATATGTATTTGTAATTTCTCTCACGTTATGTCTGAGAAAAATATTAATACTTTTATGTTGTCTTTTTGTTTTGAAGGGAAAAATAACTTGTAGAAATATGTTAATGTAACGAAAAATATATATTGAAATTTATTAATGGGAAGCAAAATATTGTGAAAATTGTGTGTGATGTTTATTTACAAGAGAAATTAAATAAATGTTGATATAAATGAAGAATAATATTTGGATATGTTTCAATGAGTGAAAATTTTTCATTGAGTTCATAAAGTCTGATGTAAGTTATTGACTTGTGGAATGTTTGTGTAATAATAATAATAATATACAGTAATAATAATAAATAATAATAATAATAATAATAACAATAATAATAATAATAATAATAATAATAATAAATAAATAAAGGCTAAAATTACATAATGAACAAGCTTTCAATACACACACACACACACCAGGTAGTGTGTTGAGCACTAATGAGTCGGTGTCACCTGGTTGGTCCTCACCCACACACTAATTATACCTGCAGATAATCCTCCTGCCCCACCCCCTCTCTGCCCCACACCGTTTGTAGCGCCTTGGCTGAGTTGTGATTGTGAGAGGTGTATCGCTGAGTGTCTCTCTCTCTCTCTCTCTCTCTCTCTCTCTCTCTCTCTCTCTCTCTCTCTCTCTCTCTCTCTCTCTCTCTCTCTTACTACTACTACTACTACTACTACTATATACTAAGTGTTTATAGGATCACGTGAAGATTAGGCACCCTAGATTATTATATCTGATAAGTAAACGCCTTAGCACTAACCTAACCTAACCTAACCTAACCCTAACTCAATCAAATCAATCCTACCCAATCCAACCTAACCCAACTTCTTTAACCTAACCCCAACTTCTTCCCAACTTCTTAACTTCTAACCTACCGTAGCTCAATGATGCCCCAGGTGTGGAGGTCCGTCAAAGCAAGCTCCACTTACCTGTATGGGCATTATTACCTGTCATAAATGTTGGTGTTGTTGTTTTGTCTTTGTTGTTGTTGTTGTTGCTGCTGCTGCTTTGTAATCCTCAGTTGTTGATTATTTTCATCCTTCTCCATCCGGCTGTAGATTAAACTGACGCTTGAGAAAATGAAGTAGAATCGAAAAGAAATATTCCGTTTACGTAAAGCCTTGTATGTGTGTCTGTCGGGGTCGTGTGTGTGCGTCAGACATCGAGAGAAGTATACACGTACACCATTTATAAGAAATACTCATAATGTGTACCTATCCGCCAGGCTTATTAGAGATCATCATATTATTAATAAAAATAAACTAACATTCTGCAAAAACATTCTCAAAAATATATGGAAAATAATTACTTCTTGATTTTGAAACTCTTGATACACACACATACAGTATATAAATACATAGAGCACTGTACATGAAATATTTTTACATAAGTCAGGTGTATGAATCCTATACTTAGACACCGGAAGTAATTTAACCATAGCAAAAATAAATGTAATATTTTTTTATATAATACAGATGAGTGTGTGTGTGGGGGAGGGTGTGTGTGGGGAGGTGTGTGGGGGAGGTGGGTGTGTGTGGGGGGTGTATTTTATAGATATCCCCACAACATATTAGATATTAAAACCTTTAATAAAGTATCAACATCAACTACGGAACACCTGAGATAAATACATTGATAATTATATACACCTGAAGAGAGAGAGAGAGAGAGAGAGAGAGAGTATCATACAACTCTCAGTAGTTCTAACCTAATACAACGCCAATACGAGCGAACAAAAATGCCTGGCGTTCCTTATACAGTACTTCACACCGACAAAACTAATGGAAACTCGTCTGACTAACGTTTGCTCGCCTTCTGCCCACAATGGCCTCATATATACCTCAGTGAATAAATAGTTCCGATGAAATAAACATTAATAATAATCTTGACAGTTTTTATATTTGTCCCTAAAAGATTTATTCATTAGATAAAGTCTGACAAAGTATATAACATTCCCCACTCCCATCTCCCCACTCCCCATCACCCCATCTCCCCACTCCCCATCACCCCCATCTCCCACTCCCACACCTCCATCTCCCACTCCCACCTCCCACTCCCATCTCCCCACTCCCCCCATCTCCCCACTCCCCCATCTCCTCACTCCATCTCCCACTCCCCATCTCCCCACTCCCCATCACCCCATCTCCCCACTTCCCATCCTCCCCCATCTCCCCACTCCCCATCTCCCCACTCCCCACATCACTCCCCATCTTCCACTCCCCATCACTCCCTCATCTCCCCACTCCCCATCACCCTCCATCTCCCCACTCCCCCATCACTCCCATCACTCCACACACTTCCCCTTCTCAACCTCTCCCTTCATCACCCTTGTTGCGTAGTTTGTCTTGTCGGTATTTTATGTCTTGTCGGTAGTTTGGCGTCTTGTCGGTATTTAGGCGTCTTGTTTAGTTTGGCGTCTTGTCGGTATTTTGCCTCTTGTCGGTATTTTGTGTCTTGTGGTATTTCGTCTTGAATAGTTTGGCGTCTTGAAGGTAGTTTGGCGTCTTATCGGTAGTTTGGCGTCTTTTTGGTATTTTTGCGTCTTGTCGGTAGTTTGGCGTCTTGTTTATTTTGATGTCTTGTCGGTATTTTGTGTCTTTGTTTGCTTTCTTTGTTCGGTAGTTTGGCGTCTTGTCGGTATTTTGGCGTCTTTTCGGTAGTTTGGCGTCTTGTTTGGTAGTTTGGCGTCTTGTTCGGTATTTTCTTTGTCTTGTCGTATTTTGGCGTCTTGTTCGGTAGTTTGGCGTCTTTTTCTGTAGCGTTTGGCGTCAGTTTGGCGTCTTGTCGGTGTTTATGTCTTGTTTGTAGTTTGGCGTCTTGTCGGTATTTTGGGGTCTTGTCGGTATTTTGGCGTTCTGTATTTTCTTTGTCGGTAGTTTACGTCTTGTCGGTATTTTGGCGTCTTGTTTATTTTTATGTCTTGTCGGTATTTTGGCGTCTTGTTGTTTGGCGTCTTGAAGGTAGTAAATGAGGTGGTGGGGAGGAGAGGGAGGGAAGTAGCTGTTGTCGGGAGATGGAGGAGGAGGAGGGGAGGAGGGGAGGTGGTGGAGGAGGACCAGCGGTATAAGCAGAAGCAGTGGCAGAAGCAGGAGGTACTTGCTGTCTGGAGGAGGAGGAGGAAGACCCAACAGAATCAGAAAAGATCAACAGTAGCAGAAAGGAGAGGGGAGAGGGAAAGGAGAGAGAGGAAGAGAGAGAAAGGAGAGAAGAGAGAGAGAGAGAGAGAGAGAAGGAAAGGGAGAATGAGAGGAAGAGAGACAGAGAGAGGGAGAGGAGGGGTTGGGGGTATTATAAGCGAGTCATTATGTGGGGGGGAGGGGAGGGGGAGGAGCCGGTAAGTCCAGGTCGGTTGGGAAGGAATTAGTAATTGTTTTGTAATGGTTGAATCTCAAGGGTTACTGAGGCCCCCACCGACCTGCCCTGCCGCCTGCTGCCACCAACTAATGCCTACCTCACTATGCTCTGGATTACTGTAGGGGGGAGAGTGGGGTGAGAGGGGAAGGGAGGAGAGGGGGAAAAAGAAACTAAGGTGAGTGGGGGTTGAGGAATGAGGGAGATGGTTGGGGGGGGGAGGATGTGAGAGGGGAGTGAGAGAAGATGGTAATGAGTGGGATGAGGAGAGATGAACTGGGATGTGGTGTGTGTGTGTGTGGAGAGGGAAAGAGGGGAGTATAGGAGGTGGGGAGGGAAGAGCCAGGTATGGGGAGTTAATAATGAAGCATCATTTTGGGGAGATTATGACGTGTGTGCTGTAGAGGCTGAGGGAAGAATGTAAATGGGTGCTAAGTATGGGGAGATGAGGAAGTAGTTGTGAGTGGGGGTGAGGAGGAGGAGAGGGCGGGTGTCTGTATGCTGGGGGGAAGAGGGAAGAACACTCAATTAAGGATTGTTCACCTGTTATACACCTGTCGTTCGTTGATTACGGGGCCCCCCTCCTCCTGCCACCTCCCCTACACACACACACACACCTGTACACCTGTCAACCTGTGAGAATAGAGAGAGAGACAGAGAGAGAGAGGGAGAGAGAGGAAGGTAACATTAAATAGGAAAAGCCCTAAAACGTACAAACAAACAAACGTAAGTATAAAGAAACAATCCTCAGTTAAACAAACACACAAACAGATTTAGACAAACTTCACAAACCAGAGTCCCATTCCCTCCCTCCCTCCCTCCCCCAATCCCTCCACCCCTTTCTCTCTTCCATTTTTCTCCCCTTCTATCGTTCCCTCCCTATCTTACTCCCTCCCTTCCTCCCTTCTTTCCTTCCTTCCTCCCTCCCTCCCTTCCTCCCTCCCTCCCTCCCTCTTGTCTTCCCTCCCTTAATCTCTCCCTACTTCTTTTCTCCCCTCATCCCCCTCCTTCACTCATTTCTATCTTTCTTCCCACCCTCCTCCCTTCCTGTCTTCCCTTTCTCCCTCCCTTCCTTCCTTTCCTCTTTTCCTCCTTCCTGTCTTCTCCCTCCCTCCTGTCTTCCTTCCCTCCCTCCCTCTCTCCCTCCATCTCTTCTTCCTCCCCACCACATGAATATCGCGTTTGGTGGTGTGAGGGAGAGAGGAGAGTAGGAGGAAGGAGAGAGGAGGTACGGATGAAAGTAGGTGGAAGGGAGAGAGAGAAATGGGGGGGGTAGGGGGGGTAGAAAGAGGGGTGGAGTAAGGGAGAGATGGAGGCACGGATGAAAGTAGGGAGAGAGGGAGGAAGTAGAGGGAGGGACATAGGAGGCCGGTGCATCTACTTACCACGTCGTTGCTGTGGTGGGAGGGCGGAGCTTTGGCGTCCAGGAGGCGTGGCTTGAATGCGTGTGTGTATGTGTGTAGATCGACTCAAAGGGAGGGGGCGTGGGGAGGCGTGGCGAAGGGGGGAGTGGCCTACTACCACCTGGGAGTATTTAATAGCTCTTGGGATGGGGAGGAGGGAGGAGGAGGAGGAGGAGAGGAAAGAGGGGGAGGGGGGGAGCCATGGAGGGTGGTGAGGGGCATTGGCTGGGAGCCTGTGGAGAGTCATGTACGAGGGGTGACGCGAGGAAGAGTCTGCTATTAGGCTAATGGGTGGGTGGGCCGAGGAGGAGGAGAAGGAGAGAGGAGATTGTAAGGGTTTGTTTAATGAAGGAGGAAATGAGGAGGAGGGTGGATTGGTGGGGAAGGAGGGGCGGGTTTGTTTGGTTGTGAGGGAGAAGGAGGAGGAAAGCAATTGTTGGAGGGAGGAGGGGAGGGTGAGGGTCGGGTTTGTTGGAGGAGGGGGGAGGGGGGGTGAGGGTCGTGGTTTGTTGTTCATGAGGAAGGAAGAAGACGTGGTTGACAGTTAGGGATTATTATTATTATTATTATTATTATTATTATTATTATTATTATTATTATTATTATTATTATTATTATTATTATTATTATTATTATTATTGTTATTATTATTATTATTATTATTATTATTATTATTATTATTATTATTATTATTATAAAATAAACTTGGATAATTTATTTACAAGGGATAACAGCTCAGGTAGAGGTACAGGTGACGCAACAAGTACAGGTGAATAAGGATATTAACAAGTATTACAGGTACAGATACACATACAGATACAGGTAGGCTTACAGGTACAGGTACAGGTAGGCTTACGGTTACAGGTACAGATTACAAAAAAAAGTATAGAGGCACAGGTAGAACTATACTCACAGGTACAGCATAGGTACAGGTATAGATGGATATACACTAGTACAGGTATAGCTACAGGTAAGCTTACAATATACAGTTACAGACACAGAAATCCATCATGAGTTTATGGCGTGATACTATACACAGGAACAACACTAACATTATATCACGTCCATCATGTTTACCTCACCAACCCTTCCCTTCATTAACCTGTTCCTTGTGGCGGCTGTTGGCGTGTCGAGGTACTACTGATTTGAGGCCGGTTACAGCGCATAGTATTTTCCCGCTGTTGACGTTATGTTATTATCCGGCCGTCGATGGTAGATCATTCGGTTAGTATGTAGGGTTTAGTAAAGATCAGAAGTTCCTGTACATGTCTGAGTCTCTGATATGCTGGAATGAGATGAACTGCGGAACAGACTGAACTATGGAGAATCTCTGAACTGCTGGAATGAGTGTCTGAACTGCTGGAATGAGACTGAACTGCTGGAATGAGTGTCTGAACTGCTGGAATGAGTCTCTGAACTGCTGGAATGAGACTGAACTACTGGAATGAATCTCTGAACTGCTGGAATGAGACTGAACTACTGGAATGAATCTCTGAACTGCTGGAATGAGTCTCTGAACTGCTGGAATGAGTGTCTGAACTGCTGGAATGAGTCTAAACTGCCTGAACCTCTGGCCCCTAAACTTCTGGAACTAGTCTCTGAACCAAGGAAGGAGGTCTGAACTGCTGGAATGAGTCTAAACTGGCCTGAACTCTGCCCTGAACTGCTGGAATGAGTCTCTGAACTGCTGGAATGAGACTGAACTACTGGAATGAATCTCTGAACTGCTGGAATGAGACTGAACTACTGGAATGAGTCTCTGAACTGCTGGAATGAGTCTCTGAACTGCTGGAATGAGTCTCTGAACTGCTGGAATGAGTCTCTGAACTGCTGGAATGAGTCTCTGAACTATTTATTGTTTTAGCTAGTGCGAGTGGTATTACCGTATCCCCACTAGCTTGTCTCCATGTACTAGTAGAGTCTCCATGTACTAGTAGAGTCTCCATGTACTAGTAGAGTCTCCATGTACTAGTAGAGTCTCCATGTACTAGTAGAGTCTCCATGTACTAGTAGAGTCTCCATGTACTAGTAAAGTCTCCATGTACTAGTAGAGTCTCCATGTACTAGTAAAGTCTCCATGTACTAGTAGAGTCTCCATGTACTAGTAGAGTCTCCATGTACTAGTAGAGTCTCCATGTACTAGTAGAGTCTCCATGTACTAGTAAAGTCTCCATGTACTAGTAGAGTCTCCATGTACTAGTAGAGTCTCCATGTATTAAATTTTCATTGCCATGTATTATCTCCGAGTACCACTTAATAAACCCTCCAGGTATTAATAAACCCTCCAGGTATTAATAAACCCTCCAGGTATTAATAAACCCTCCAGGTATTAATAAACCCTCCAGGTATTAATAAACCCTCCAGGTATTAATAAACCCTCCAGGTATTAATAAACCCTCCAGGTATTAATAAACCCTCCAGGTATTAATAAACCCTCCAGGTATTAATAAACCCTCCAGGTATTAATAAACCCTCCAGGTATTAATAAACCCTCCAGGTATTAATAAACCCTCCAGGTATTAATAAATCCTCCAGGTATTAATAAACCCTCCAGGTATTAATAAACCCTCCAGGTATTAATAAACCCTCCAGGTATTAATAAACCCTCCAGGTATTAATAAACTCTCCAGGTATTAATAAACCCTCCAGGTATTAATAAACCCTCCAGGTATTAATAAACCCTCCAGGTATTAATAAACCCTCCAGGTATTAATAAACCCTCCAGGTATAAGCCCCCCACATATAAACCTCCACGTATAAACCCTCCAGATGAACCAAGTAAACAAAACAGAGCTGAACATGTCATTACCTCAATATCCTCTAATTAAATGCTAAGGTTTTAATACGGTGGTAAAGTATAAGTCAATATATACGCCCCACTTTTACCCTTAAGTAGATCAAGACGTTAAGTAGGTTAGGTATTAAGTGATATCTGGGTGGCTTCTCACTTATCAAGGTCGAGTGTTTGTAAAGTGAACGATGCACGTCATTGCCCAAGTGTCTATATTAATAACACGACTACTTAGGATGTTACTCGTAAGCTTTTAAATATGGACAAATATGGTTCATTAATCGCGTCGTTTGGTCATAAGTTCTTGTGGCAATAGTTAGCAGGAGTGCCAAGTGAAGAATATTGGCACTAGTTATGAAAGAGTGATAGTTGAAAATAGGTGGCACTAGTTATTAAGATTGTCAAAGGAGATGCGGCAGGATAACTCGGCGGGTGTGCCACTAGTGAGGTGTGGTGGCACTAGTCACGATGGATGCCACTGGAGGAGATATTGGCACTAGTCACCTGAGTCCCATTAAAGGGTTGAGCATTAGTCAGTAGAAGTCACACAAGAGTGATGGTGGCGCTAGTCATCGTGAGTGCCATTAGAGGAGTGCCTGGCATTAATCACCATTAGGAGTACCACTTGAGGGACTGTTGCAATAGTCACTAGGTGTACCAATAGTCTGTAAGAGTGCCAGTAATCAGCAGGGAGGAAACAGCAGTAGTAACAGTGCCAATAATCAGCAGGGAGGAAACGGCAGTAGTAAGAGTGCCAATAATCAGCAGGGAGGAAACAGCTGTAGTAAGAGTGCCAATAATCAGCAGGGAGGAAACAGCAGTAGTAACAGTGCCAATAATCAGCAGGGAGGAAACGGCAGTAGTAAGAGTGCCAATAATCAGCAGGGAGGAAACAGCTGTAGTAAGAGTGCCAATAATCAGCAGGGAGGAAACAGCTGTAGTGCCAATAATCACAAGGAAAGTCAGTAGAGATATAGCAGTAGTCAGCTAGAGAAGGTCCACAATCAGATGACACTCTAGAGGAGGGCTAGAGAGTAAGTGGGTGCCAATTATTATTTGGTATTCTTTAGAGTAGGGTTTGTAAGGTTATTATAAAAGTAAGTTAGGATGGGTGAGGGGTGGAGGAGGAGGAGGAGTAGAGGGAGTTAGGTGAGGAGGAAGAGGTGGTGGAGGAGGATGAGTGGAGGAGGAGGAAGATAAGGATGAAAGAAAGTAGTGTAGTAAGGGTGGAAGAGAGAGAGAGAGAGAGAAATGAACGACTGAATAATGAAAAACACCCACAAAATATTACTCATAAATTCACTCATAACTTATAATCTGACCTAGCTCATAACTTTACTCATAACTATTCTCACAACTCATAACTACAATTGTATCTTTACTCATAAATCATAACTTTACTTATGATAAAACTTATAACTAAAAAATATACTTGAACTCATAACTCCATCTCATAACTCACCAGTCTACTCACATCTCTACTCATAACTCACAAGTCTACTCACATATCTACTCATAACTCACAAGTCTACTCACATCTCTACTCATAACTCACAAGTCTACTCACATCTCTACTCATAACTCACAAGTCTACTCACATCTCTACTCATAACTCATAAGTCTACTCACAGCTTTACTCATATCTCATAACACACAACTTTACTCATAAATCACAATTCTACTCACAACTTTATTCATAACTCACAACTCACAATTCTCAAATTTACTCATAAATTACAATTCTATTCACAGCTTTATTCATAATGCACAACTTTACTCATAAATCATAACTCACAACTTTACTCACAAATCTACTCACAACTCTACTCATAACTCACAACTCTACTCACAACTCACAACTCTACTCACAACTCACAACTCTACTCACAAGGAACAACTCTACTCATAACTCACAACTCTACTCACAACTCACAACTCTACACACAAGGCACAACTCTACTCACAACTCTACTCACAACGCACAACGCATAACTCACAACTCTACTCATAACTCACAACTCTACTCACAACTCACAACTCTACTCACAAGGCACAACTCTACTCACAACGCACAACTATACTCACAACTCACAACTCTACTCACAATGCACAACTCTACTCACAACTCACATCTCTACTCACAACTCTACTCACAACGCACTACTCACAACTTGTCCAGTTTGGTCAGTGTTCACAAGGGAAAGATTTAAGCCACCTGGCCTCGGGGATTATGTTCTGGCAACACTGTTTGTTCTGAGCCTGAGTCACTATCCTGTCTGAGTCACCATCCTTTCTGAGTCACCATCCTTTCTGAGTCACCATCCTGCCTGAATCACCATCTTTTCTGAGTCACCATCCTGCCTAACTCACCATCCTGCCTGACTCGCCATCCTGCCTGACTCACCATCCTGCCCGAGTCACCATTCTGAGTCACCATCCTGTCTAGGTCACCATCCTGTCTGAGTCACCATCCTGCTTGACTTACCATCCTGCCTGACTCACCATCCTGTCTGAGTCACTATCTGAGTCACCATCCTGTCTGAGTCACCATCTTGTCTGAGTCACCATCCTGTCTGAGTCACCATCCTGCTTGACTTACCATCCTGCCTGACTCACCATCCTGTCTGAGTCACCATTCTATCTGAGTCACCATCCTGCCTCAGTCACCATCCTGTCTGAGTCACCATCCTGTCTGAGTCATTATTCTACCTGAGTCACCATCCTGCCTGACTCACCATTACTCGACAGCATCAGATTAAATCATTGTACTGTAGCTCTTATGAGGTTCACTGTAGGTTAACTTAATGGTACCTGTTTCCCCGTGTCTGTACCTCTACCTGTACCGTCTACGGATTCTGTACCTGTAATAATTGATGTATTTATCTGAAATCTGTTTTTTTACCTGTTTTCTATAGTTAAATCGGTGTCTGTAAAGGATGATTTGTGTGAGTGTGGAATCTGCGTCTGGATTTATTCTTTATGGCTAAATTGGTACCTGTAGTAGTAGTAGTAGTAGTAGTATTAGTAGTAGTAGTAGTAGTAGTGGCGTCAGTCGGGCCCCTCCTGCAGTAACACACCACCGTCAAGGTCCTAGGATAATCTGGTGTCAGCCCTGCAAGATGCTGGTAATTTGAACCTCGGACTACCATTTTAAGACGGCCGGTGGGTAGGGAGTGGGGGGGGGTGGATGGGGATTAGCGAGGGCGTGCGTGGGCGGGTGAGGGCAAGAGAGGGTGGGCGTGCAGGGGGACACAGCCCATTAACCCCCCAGGAAAGTCCGAATGCGAAGGGGAGGTAGGTAGGAGGGGTGAGGGATGGGACCTTGTGGTGGTGATAATTGCTTGGTTTATGTCTTCACCAGGGCCGGGGTTGCGTGAGGCAGGTATCTACTGAGGCAAATATTTACCCCCTTGTGTTTTACCTGTCCCTCCCCCCTCCCCCCCTCTCTCTCTCTCTCTCTCCTCTGTTGTATTAAGTCATTGGGGTAGGTTAAGCCAGTGATTAGAGTATGTATGCATGTATGTATGTATGTATGTATGTATGTATGTATGTATGTATGTATGTATGTATGTATGTAATTAACACAGCTCAACATTAAGACATTTTTTTCTTGATACCTGTCTAACTAACTAACACGAGTGGACATAATGGTCAGCCAGTACTGTACCCTTGACCCGGATCTAAGAGGTGTAAATACTCTCTAGGTTCACTATGCCGGGAACTCAACCCGGATTTAAGTGATTTAATGAGTGGGTTTTGAAGCTTCTACCTGAGATATAGGAAAATAATATTAAATTGTTATATATATTTTAGCTCGTGTGTGTGTGTGTGTGTGTGTGTGTGTGTGTGTGAGTGTGTGTGTGTGTGTGTGTGTGAGAGAGTGTGTGTGTGTGTGTGTGTGTGTGTGTGTGTGTGTGTGTGTACAGAGACAGACAGCGACTGAAAAATAAAAAAAGAGAAACAAAAACAAAAAGATAAACAAATAAAAAAGAGATAAAAGGAAAGAGAAAGAGAAAAAAAAGAGAATAGAGGAGAAGGATGAAAGAAGAGAAGAAGAAGAGGAGGGAGAAAGGAAGAGGAGGAGGAGTAATAAAAGGAGGAAGAGAAGAGGAAGGATTAGCAGATAAAAACAGAGAAGCAGAAAGAAAATAATTAGAGAACAATTATAATAAGAAGAAGAGAGAAATGATGAAGAGGAAGAGTAAGAAGAAGAAGAAGAAGAAGAAGAAGAAGAAGAAGAAGAAGAAGAAGAAGAAGAAGGATTAGCAGATAAAAGTCTAACCCTCCCCCCTCCCCATCCCCCCTTCCCCTCCTCTCCCCCTCAAAAAAAAAAGACACCTCGCCTCCCACTACCGACGAAGCATTAATCTAGCTTACTGGAGCCCCGTTGGATGGTTCATGGTTGCTTAATACCGCCATGTTTAGCTGTGTGCATGGGTGGGTGACGCTCCAGATCACATCCCTCCTTCTCACCTCAACACCCCCTCTCCCCCTCCCCACCTCCCCTTCTCTCCTCTCTCTTCCCCAACCTCACCCCTCCCAAGTGTCTCCCAGCTACAAGTGCTCAGCCCAGACCTTAGGGATAACGAAGGCTGGGGGTGGGAGGGTGGGGGGTGGGGAGGGGTTAAATGAGGGGAGGGAAGCTAGTAGGGTGGTGGTGGGGGGGGTTGGTTGGTTGGTGGAGGACAAGGGAGGTGGGTGGGGTTAGATGAGGGGGGAAGGGGTTTAGGGAGGTGAGGGGTGGAAGGTGGGTAAGGGGGGGTGGAAGGTGGGTAAGGGGGGGTGGAAGGTGGGTAAGGGGGGTGGAAGGTGGGTAAGGGGGGTGGAAGGTGGGTAAGGGGGGGGTGATAGTAGTAGTGGTAATTGTGGCTGTAAGTAAACAAAGATTCACAGACGAGGGTAAACAGACCACATGCGTTCTCTCAGGCTGGGTCTGTTGAGTACAGTGCATCAAACATTGACTCTTAGAACTCACCTGCGATTCACAAGACAACAACATAAACCTTTGTTGACGCTTACAAAAAAAATCTATGGTAATTTTTTGATACTTTGAATTTGATTTAGAAAACGGTGTACATTTTTCTTATGTGAAGTTCATAAATTAGACTTTATTTTCTATTCAACGTATCACCTAACCACGTGCAGTCCCCAAAATCACATATCCACGTCGTAATTAACATATCCATCCTTTTTAAACTATCCACACCTATCTACATACCAAAATCACCAATCCACGTCCCTTATAAACTAACAACACCTATCCATGTATCCAAATCCCATCTATCCATGTCCCAATTAACATATCTATCCTTCTCTCCAACAGGTAAGAACATCCCTCTACACGTGGTGATTGAAACTATCCCCCTCTGTGGTGTGGGGATGGGGATAGAAGAGCTACGGGGGAGGGTAGAGATGGATAGCTACGCCCTCATCCCTGGACACACCCGCTTCACCGACCTCCTGCAGTCAGCTCTGGTCAAGTTGGGTTACTCGGAGGAACTGACCCATGCAAGAGGTAAGTCCCGTGTGTGTGTGTGTGGGGAGAGATTTTTTGTATTGGATTGATTTTCTTCTTAGTGACGTTTTGAATATTTATTTTTTCCTCTGTGTCTTCAACTTTTTTTTTTCTTCCTGTAACTTAAATTTTCTTTCTTTTTCTTCCTGTAATTTTAGTTTTCTTCTTTATTTTACATGTAACTTCTTATTTTTCCTGTAACTTCCACCTTCCTCCTCCTGTAACTTCCACCTTCTTCCTCCTGTAACTTCCACCTTCTTCCTCCTGTAACTTCCACCTTCTTCCTCCTGTAACTTCCACCTTCCTCCTCCTGTAACTTCCACCTTCCTCCTGTAACTTCCACCTTCCTCCCGGTCCTTCAGTATGCCTCTCATTTCCTATACCTCATCAGCCTTTGCTCAGTAACTTGTAGATAAACGAAATTTGAAAACTGTGTGTGTGTGTGTGTGTGTGTGTGTGTTACCCCCATCTGTGAATACTTGGGATCATCAGAAGATTAACATTCCTAACCTAACCTAACCTAACCCCTCCCCTCTCTGCAGGTAGCATTAGGGTGGTTAATCATCAGGTGAGATTAATCTAGAGGGCAAATCTTCAGGTAATCCGGTGCTCGTTCTTGTAGTGTTCCTCTAACCTTTTCCTCCCTCCTCCTCCTCCTCCTCCTCAAAAAGGTCAAAGGTCACCAAAAATACACAGTTTGGGTTTTAGGGTCACTACAGTCCCCAGTCATATGTGAGAGAGACGGGAAAGGGGAGGGAAGTGAAGGGAAAGGAAGGGAAGGTATGGGGTGGGGTGGGGTGGTGGGGGGAGTTATATTTATCTCTTTAATTATACACTACTTCACAACTAAGAAACTGTACGTGACTTTGTGTAATTGGTGACCGAGTCTCTGAGACCTGTAGTGTGACCTGGCTTATCTGAGAGCTCTTATTATGGCTCTCTGTTTACATACACGTAATGGTAATAATGATGATAATAGTAATAGTAATAATAATAACTACAAGAACAACAACAACAATTACTACTATTACTATTACTATTACACACACACACACACACACACACACACACCTTCCTCTTTCACCTCTTTCCATTTCCCTCATTCCCCTTCATCTTTCATTTCTACCTACGCCCTTCCCCTCCTCTTCCCCTTGCCCCTCTTTCCTTCCCCTGCCTCCTCTCTTCCTACCTACCCCCCTTCAACCTCCTCCCTGCCACACTGCCCCACCAGCCAGCGCGAGGAACAGTATGACAGTCACCTCCTAGTTAATATTACCTGATCATATTCCACAAATTACCCCTGAAGAGTGTTTCCCTACTGCTGCCTGCCCTGAGTTATTGCCTCCTGTAACCGGTATTACAGCTTCGGCAACTCCTATTTAGTATCACCTGAGTATCACCTGGAGTGTCACCTGAGCATTACCTGTGTATTTGAGTATCACCATAATATCACCTGTGTATCATCTGAGTATTATCTGCGTATCACCTGAGTATCACCCGAGTATCACCTGAGTATCACCTGTATTTATAAAGTATGGGGGTCATTGGTGCCTTAATCTATAGATAGTCAGAGGAACGTACAGTACTGTCACATCACACCTACACGGGGATAGAGTTTATACCTGGTGAGTGAACCCATATGACAGATATACATTATTATAGAAAGGTGTATCGTGTGTCAGAAAGCCTCTTAACTCTACAGTAGTGGAGACCGTTTAACCTAACCTAACCTAACCTAACCCAAACCCAATTTAACCTAAACTAACCCAACTTAACCTAATCTAATGTTAATCACTTTTTGACCCCGACGTTCTTGAGAGGGTTATCATCTCGTATCTCTCGTCTCCTACAGGTCTTCTGCAGCTGAGGAACTGGCGGCCGCTACCCCTCGAACACATCCCTGAGACGGAGGACAAGACCGTGGCCGAGGTGCTGTGTGACGTTGCCCCTCTCGCCACCCTACACGTCCGTATCTACAGGTAGGTACAATGTCCTTCTCCCTTAATAATAATAATAATAATTAATAATAATAATAATAATAATAATAATAATACTACAGTAATAATAATAACAAATACACTAGAAATTTATTTTTTTTAGTCTGTATTTTGCTGTTATTGTTATACACGGTACACGGATAAACTGCTTCTGTATATATTTGCAAAGCTAGAGAGAGTCCTGATGTGTGTGTGTGTGTATGAATATATATGTACAGTATATGTGTGTGTATGTGTTTGTGTAAGTTTATATGTTTGTGTATGTGTATATGTGTATTTCTGTGAATGTGCATCTGTGTATATGTGTTTGTGTGAATGTATGTACAGTATATGTTTGTGTATGTGTGTGTATGCGTGTGGATGTGTGTGTGTATGTGTGTGCGTCTTTCATTTTTTTCCCACGCGTTATATATATATTTTTCGTGTACAATATTAGCAAGGCTTCGCAGGCGGATGACAGCTGAGCGGGTGGAGTTTCAGATAGGAAAAAAAAGAAAGAAAAAAGAGAGAGAGAGAGAGAGAGAGAGAGAGAGAGAGAGAGAGAGAGAGAGAGAGAGAGATGAAAAATATATATTTACTTGTAACGCGCGAATTTTTGGACAAGGCGGAGGAGGAGGAGGAGGTAAGGGGGGGAGGAGGAAGAGGGAAGGAGGTGAGAGGGGGGGTAAGGGGGTAGATAGGAGGACGGACGGGGGGAAGAGTGAAGGAGGAAGGAAGGAAGAAGAGAGGGAGGGGGTAGGGGTGAGAGGTGAGGCAGAAGGTACACTACTGTTACATAAGAACATAAGAAAATAAAGAGTCTGCAGTAGGCCGGTTGGCCTGTGCATGGCAGCTCCTGTCGAGAGTTACTACCACTCTCTATCATCCATGAATCTATCTAGCCTCCTTTTGAAACTTTCCAGAGTTCCCGCACTTACTACAAAGTTGCTAAGCTTGTTCCACTCATCTACCAATTCATTTGTAGAACCAGTTTCTTCCATTCTCCTAAACCTAACCTTATCCAATCTTTAAATCCGTTAGTTTTTGAGTCCCATCCTGCTCGGATATTATAAGAACTTTATCTATATCCCCTTTATTGATTCCTTTCACCCACTTAAATACTTCTATCATATCTCCCCGCACTCTTCGTCTTTCTAGGGAATGCAAGTTAAGTTTCTTTAACCTATCCTGATATCGAAGGTTTCTAAGTCCCGGAATCATTTTTGTCATTCTTCGCTGCACCGACTCCCATTCTATAATAGGCACCAGAACTGAACCGCATAATCGAGGTGCGGCCTGATATACATACATGTTTACTAGACCTTAATACCTACGAACCTATGTATATTCAAGTCACGGCTCGAGTCTCTGTTTATACATGTGTACTTCATCAGAGTATACATGAGATACATACAAGTCAAATTAGTAAGTGTGATTATGTATTCTTTGTTACTATTGTGTGTATGTATGTATGTATGTATGTATGTATGTGTGTATGTATGTATGTATGCATGTATGTATGTATGTGTGTATGTATGTATGTATTTTTTATCTTTTCTTTACATCCTTCGTTTTCTTTTTTTGCTTTACGAGAGAGAGAGAGAGAGAGAGAGAGAGAGAGAGAGAGAGAGATAAAAAGAGATACAAAGACAAAGAAAGAGACACAGACAAAAAGAGTGAGAGACATAGAGGGACAAAAAAGGATGAGAGACAGAGTGAGACAGAAACAAAAGGAGTGAGATACAGAGATAGAGAGACAGAGTGAGACAGAAACAAAAAGGGTGAGAGACATAGAGAGAGACAGAGACATAGAGAGAGACAGAGAGACATAGACAGACAGAGAGACATAGACAGACAGAGAGACATTGTGAGAGACATAGAGAGAGACAGAGACACAGAGAGAGACAGAGAGAGATATAGACAGAGAGACATAGTGAGAGACAGAGAGACATAGTGACAGTGAGACATAGAAAGAGACAGAGAGACATAGATAGAGACATAGAGAGAGACAGAGACACAGAGAGACATAGTGAGAGACAGAGACACAAGGAGGCAGAGAGACATAGAGAGAGACAGAGACAGAGAGAGTCGTGCAGGATCATAAGAAGGAATAAACCTCTGCTGGGATAATCCTGTGTAGGCGTTAAGCTTCGCATTAGGGTCCTGGTCATGAAGACGTTCACCTCCCCCCTTACCCCCCTTACCCCTTATCCCCTTATTCTGTACTCCCTTAATCCCTTACCCTCTTAA
Source organism: Homarus americanus (assembly GCF_018991925.1). Classification (NCBI taxonomy): domain Eukaryota; kingdom Metazoa; phylum Arthropoda; class Malacostraca; order Decapoda; family Nephropidae; genus Homarus; species Homarus americanus. Next base: position 585,728 of record NW_024723050.1, on the reverse strand, counting down.
TCCCTTTACCCCTTTAACCCCTTATTCTGTACTCCCTTAATCCCTTACCCCTTAACCCCTTATTCTGTACTCCCTAAATCCCTTAACCCCCTTAACCCTTACCCCTTATTCTGTACCCAGTTACACCCCTTAACCCCCTAGCCCTACCCCTTTTTGCCTAACTTCTTTACTCGTTAACCCCTTTAACCCTTTATCTGCACCCCTTTAATCTTTTTAACCCCTTATCCCCTTACACCCCTTAACCCCCTTAACTTACCCCCTTACCCCTTAACCTCTTACCCCTACTATTCCCCCTTCCCCTATCTCCCCTTGGCTATATATATTTGTGTCATGAATATTTGATTCCCCCTTCCCCTTTCTCCCCCTTTGGCTCTATATTTGCAAGCTCATGAAGCCATACTTCCCTTCTTCCCCCTTCCCCTTACCCCCACCCCTTCCCCCTTCCCTTCCCTCTCCTCACTCCTCCCTCCCTCCCTCCCCATGGTCCCAAATAGGGTATGGAAGGGGAGGGGGAGAGGAGGAAGGGGAAGAAAGGAGAGACGGGAGGGAAGGGGAGGGGAGAGGAAGGGTAGGGGAAGAGGTGTGGTGAAGGGAGGGGTTATTGTACCATTGTTCCACGACTTAATGACGTCACCTGAACGAAGTGGGAAGCTTTTGGTGCCATTATTAAAGTCTTTTTGACATTTTTGTACCATTGTTCCACTTTTTGAGATTATATGCCATTGTTCCACGATTCTGTGACGTTAGTTGATGAAGGAGGGAGGGTTGTACATCATTGTCCAAATCCTTGTGAGTTTTTGTTCCATTGTTCATTATCCACGGGTACTAGAAAAAAATCCACCTTTTGTACCATTTATAGTATCGTGAGGATAAAACAGCAAGATATTAGTCATGTACAATTGTTCCAAGTCCTTGTGAAGCTAACGATGTAAAATGTTCAGATTTCTGCACCGACGTTCCAAGAATTTATGATACCAGGAATTCGATTTTTTTTGTACCACCGCGTCTAAAAACCACAAATGGGTGATAATGAGGAATGATCTTGCATTTGTACCATGAAAGGAAGATGGTAAAAGAGAGAGAGGAAGAGGAGAGAGAGAGAGAGAGAGCGAGAGAGAGAGAGAGATAGTGTGCACGGAGGGGAAGAGGAAGGTGGGACTCATTCATCATTGTACCATTGTTCCAAAATACCCGTCAAAAGCTAAGTACGAGGGCGTATAGAGAGGCATTCATTTATACTGTTCCATCAAGGGTACAAATTCCCCCCCCCCCCACCCCACTGAGTCTTCACAGCGTCCTTGATTCTCTTAATCGATAGAACATCACGTACTGATTTCTAAGTCAGTAGTTGAGTCTAGATTTACAACCGTATTAATAACAACAACAACCAAAACGATAACTTACCCCCACCCTTACGACGACACTTTCAGTTAAGGATTTGTGTTAAAATATATACTACTACTACTACTACTACTACTACTACTACTATTACTACTACTACTACTACTAATAATAATAATAATAATAATACAATTCACAATACAACAAGGGAAGGGGAAGAGACAGTAAAAACATCACACCGCCCGAAAGATTTTTAAATCACTCTTGAATTTCGAGCCAGTGAATCAGTAGAAGAATGGTAATCCACATACCGTCGGACTTAATCCCAAGTATAAAGGCTCCAATCCCACGTTGCGTCACGAAGCGGGATCTAATCCGCGAAACCCTACACGCTCGACGCAGCTGGCTGATGCGTGAGCGTTTTCTAAAACTCTCCCGCGCGACTCTCCACACACACACACAATCTCTCTCTCTCTCTCTTAACGCCTGTGTATATAATTTTTTTCAACATATAGTATTTTTAAGACTTTTTTTTTTCAATGAACACAGATGGAAAATACCTACTCGTACATATACCAAATATCCTGTAATAAATAGACAGTGAGGGAGAAAAGGGAGGGTAGAGAGAGAGGGAGGGTAGGGAGAGAGGGAGGGAGGGTAGGGAGAGAGGGAGGGAGGGTAGGGAGAGAGGGAGGAGAGGGAGGGAGGGAGAGACTAGCCAACGAGAGAGTATACAACCCGGACTCTATCCCCCGGTCGGACAGCCAATCAGATTAACGCAGCAAAATAATAAACGATTGAAACTTGATCGGTTATCACGCCCATGCAGAGATTCACAGGAGGATGAAGGGATAAAGCGGTCGTGTGAGAGAGAGAGAGAGAGAGAGAGAGAGAGACACACACACACACACGTAGAGAGGGATGGAAAGGAGATCTAGATAAATATAAAAGAATGGAGGAACAGGACGAGGAAGGAAGAACAGAAGGGAGGGTGTGTATAGGGAGGAAGAAGAGGAGAAGGAGGAGGAGGAAGAGGGGGAGGAGGAGAGTGATGATGTGTTTTGGTGGATGGAGAAATGTATCAAAGGGAGAGAGAGAGAGACAGAGAGAAAACAAGGAAAGACAAGAAAAGAGACCAAAAAACAGGAAGAAAAGAGACAGACAGATATATAGACAGACAGACAGACAGACAGATAGATAGATGATAGATAGATAGACAGACAGACAGACATCAGTACACATTAGCCATTAACATCAGTAAATAAAACTGGTCTTCGCGGCCAGTATGGTATGAGAGGGACTTTTTTAGCGTGGTAATCCTCCCCCTCCCTTCCCTCCCCTTCATCTGCTTTAGGAGAGACAGACAGAGAGAGAGAGAGGAGAGAGAGATAGAACCCTCCCATAAATAAAAAAAATGACACTTTTGCTTCACGTCAATATTTTCCATCTTATATCTTACTCAAGTGATGTGTTGTGTGTGTGTGTGTGTGTGTGTGTGTGTGTGTGTGTGTGTGTGTGTGTGTGTGTGTGTGTGTGTGTGTGTGTGTGTGTGTGTGTGTGTGTGTGTGTGTGTGTGTGTGTGTGTGTGTGTGTGTGTGTGTGTGTGTGTGTGTGTGTGTGTGTGTGTGTGTGTGTGTGTGTGTGTGTGTGTGTGTGTGTGTGTGTGTGTGTGTGTGTGTGTCGTGTGTGTGTCGTGTGTTGACATTTCTTCTCATATGTATTTTTATAATTAACTTCCAGGAGTTATATCAAGGATTAGTTCATAATTAACCTTTTACAGAGACGCGTGTAAAGGTATTTCTACAGGTGCGACGATGTTGAGTTTGTTGACAGATTTAGACGGATATATTAGAATGATGTAAAATATGTTTAGTTTGTTGACAGATTTAGACGGATATATTAGAATGATGTAAAATATATTATTTGTTGACAGTTTTAGACAGTAAGAAATGCAGGTATATGTAAAAGACGAAAATATATATTGAGTTTGCTGACAGTTTTAGATAGAGTTTGAGATATATTATGACAGACAGAGACTGAGCTATAGAGCGATTTTGACAGCTATAAATAGATCATATTACAATTAAATAGTTTTTCGGTAGGAAAGTTTTACAAGACAGACAGACATTTTTAGACAGATTTAGAAAAAGGATTGACAGTACCGGTACAGTAATGATAAACATATCACCTTAACCTAAACATGAAGAGAAATGTTACCTGTACATTACCTTAATCTGGTCCATTAACCTGTTATAATTATCAATATTTACACACCTGGGGGAAAGTTAATTAACGTTAATTACTTTTTAACTTTAAATTTAAGTTTATATTGTTTATATTAGTGTATTGAGAATTTCCAGTTATTTTCAAGGTTTACTTTTGTGTGAACCGTAAATATTTACCTTATCTATTCCCTATATAACTGTTTTGGCATCTTTAATATGTCCAGTTTATATACCAATGTTGTTTTGTTTTGTAAACCGGAAATATATATACCTTGAATATTTAATATTTCCATTTTATATACCAGTGTTTACTCTTTCGCGACCCGTAAATATACACCTTGCAATATTCTCATTATAACTGTTTAGGCATAGTCATTGTTTCCAGTTTATGTATCAGTGTTTACCCTTTCGCGAATCGTATATATATATATATATATATATATATATATATATGTACTACACCTGTACCTTACAAATTCTCTCTTTCTTTCTCTGTCTATATTTCTATCTATCTATATTTTTTTACGATTTTTATTTCATTCTTGTTCGGTTCTTTCAAATTGATGAAGGTGGTAGGTTGCTCTGGTAGTTGGCCTGTGTTATTGCCAGATACGTGTTGGAATTTCTGTTCTCACATACACACACACACACACATACACACACATACACACACACACACACACACACACACACACACACTGGAGAATTCAATGTTTTGTTTATTTAATTCGTATTTTTTGTATGTGTGTGTGTGTTGTATTGTGTCGGTATTCGTCGTCTCTTATTGATTACGTTTTATGTTTGTTTGTTTCTACATTTTTTGTTCTTTTCGTTGTTTCTGTTTTCGTGTTTTTTTTATTGATTATTGTTATTTTCTTATTATTATCATTGTATTATTATTATTATTATTATTATTATTATTATTATTATTATTATTATTATTATTATTATTATTATTAGTAGTAGTAGTATTATTATTTTTATTATTATTATTATTATTATTATTATTATTATTATTATTATTATTATTATTGTCATTATTATTATGAACTTTCACTTCCATATAATTCTCTATTTCATCTTTTCTCTGTTTATTCCTTTATCTTAAGTCTATAATCTGTGTTTATTATAGTGATTAAATTTGTTATCTATCATCAATAACTTTTCTGACTGACTGACTGACTGACTGACTGACTGACTGAGTGACTGAAAATATCTCTCTCATCCCCGTAGCTCAAATGCATACCAGTTACTCTTAACACAACAGTTTATTTCCAGTCACGGATTTTTTTTTTTTTTTGCTTTTGTTCTTGTCAGTATTGGAATTTGTTGAGTAGCTGTATTACTTTATTATTTATTTATTACGTTTAAGCTTCATCTCTTCCTACCTACCTCAGGCGTCTGTGTCAGTTCTCCTTTTTCTAATAATGAGTTCACTAAGGTGTTTGTTTGTTGATAAAAATTCCTTTAGGCTTAGCGAAGATTTTTTGTTTTCTCACAATTTTATTAAGGATGTAAATATTTTTTTTTTTTCGTTATATATATATTTATTGAAGACTAATTTATATTTGGTTGATAAATGTTACTGCGGACTTTATTTTATTTATTTATCTTTTCTGAGAAGTTATATAAAATTAGATGTTATTAATACAAATAGAATGGAGGGTATATGCCGTCAGGAGACACCTTTATACGTGTGATCTCTCTAAACCTATTTCTTTTATTTTGTCTTTTTTTATATATTCTTTCTTTTACAACTTTTGTTTAAATCTCCCTGGATATTGCTCAAGCTTTTTTTTTTTTTGGACGTGTGTGTGTGTGTGTGTGTGTGTGTGTGTGTGTGTGTGTGTGTGTGTGTGTGTGATAGATACGTCCTGTTTTTATGTTTTCATTTTACACAAAAGCTTAGCGCCGTTTATGTTGGTGTTTAATCTGTAGCTTTTGTGTTAACCAGTATTCAACTTTTTTTTTGTTGGTCTCGTGTACTGTGCTTTGCTCTTGTCTGCTTTTGTATAGTTGTCGAATTTTCAGCTTTTGTTGAATCCTGTTCCACTGTTCAACTCTTTTTTTTTCCATCCACGGTAAAGCTCTTGTGTACTTTTATTTATACTCATGTACGACTTTTGTGAACTTTTATTGAGTTAGCTGTTGTATGTTTCTTCTGTGTAGCTTTTGTTGTCGAGTGTTTTAGTATTATCTTTTATTTTATAACTGGCTACAGTTGTTATCTACTTTTGTTAACTATAATACGGCTCGTGTTAACTTTTGTTTTTCCTGGATATGTCAAGTCTCTCTCTCTCTCTCTCTCTCTCTCTCTCTCTCTCTCTCTCTCTCTCTCTCTCTCTTTATCTTTAATGAAGGACGACGTTTGTTTCAGAAGTCGTTTTTATAAATAAATCCCGGTGACCCGAGTCGTTTTTATATATTTTTTTACCTAGTCGTTGTCTAGAGTGAATATATAATCACCGAGTCGTTTTTATTTCGTCACAAATATTCGTCTTCGTAAATCTCTGAGGACGAAGATAATGTTATAATGCATCGTTCAACAGCCAAGGTCTATTTATTAGTTTAGATAGTACACGATTATTTCCCTTATGGACGTACAAAATTAATTACAGTATGTCGGTGTTTCTGTACTGTCTATATCTATGTAGAATTCCTCTGAAAGTATTTGATATCTGTTAAGTTTATTTATATATTTGTTATTGTTGTTTTTTGTTTGTTTTTACATAAATCATTGCTGTATTTGTGTTGTGGTTGCCAGACTTTTCACACAAGGCTGCAAATTCTGACGTAATCAACTCTCACCATCCTTTCCTTTTCCTCCTTCTTCAGATCTCCTCCTCTTCCCTCCTTCCCTCGCCGTTTATCACTGCCTTTTGTTACTCTTCGTCTTCTGTAAGCCGCTCGTTCCTCACGAAAATTTGGAAAGCACGAAAAATAAAAAACCCTCAGAAATTGGAAACTCACGGAGCATTCCGAAATCCACCAGCCGTCGTTCGAATACCTTTACTTAATCTCACGAAATCTTTCATTTGTTTTGAATCTCCTCTGCTGTGTACACGTCAGAAAATAAAAAACAATATTTCGACTTCAGTCACGCGTTACACTTTAAATTTAACATCAGTTATACTAGTAAATAAATTTAAAATAAAGGGAATTAAGAAAGGGGAAGCCGCAGACGCAGGCACGCTGTCGGACAAAAGCTCTACTTTGGGATTTGTTTTGATGGTTTTGGCGGGAAATTCGAGATTGATCCGAGTGACGTCAACACTGAGATCATCCAGGCAAGGGAGGGGAAAAACTCGGTCGACTGAGTGGCATGTCCTGTCTATTGTGAGTCTATCCTTGCTACCGATGGCGTCTATAGCTCTCTTACCGTCAGAAAAACTTAGCTTTATGTTGGTTACTACGATGTGTTAAGCTGGATAAGAGGGAGAACTAAGCTCTGTGTTATTAAGCTGAAGATATAGAGTCATAGTCTCTCAGCTTACTGTGAGGGGGTGACTTATTATTGAATTCAAGTGGCAGCTAAGAGTGCTATAGTGTTAACCTGGGGAGGATTAAGGTATCTGTTTTATAGCTTTTAAAGGAAGCTAGGGTGTCAATTGTATCTGCATGGTGAAGCTAGGGTGTCTATCTTAGCTGCATGGTTAAGTCAGGGTGTCTATCGTAGCTGTATGGTTAAGCTAGGGTATCTAATACAGCTGTATGGTTAAGCTAGGGTGTTTATCAAGGCTGTAAGAAAAGAGGAAAGCTAGAGTATCTTATTATAGCTGTAAGGAAAGCTAAGGTCTACTGTAGTATTACGACGAGAAGCTAAGAATGTTAAACAGAAAAGTTAGAGCAGCTTTTGTTAATATTTTGTTAAATTGGGAAAGCTAAAATAGACAAATGTTAACGTGTATGTCTGAGGCAATCACGTAGTTAAGATATTTATGTCAATCAATCATTACCGTGAGAAAAAGCGTTGTCTATTGTTCGTCTATTGTTACTTTAGACATGTAATCCTTCTATTGTTAATGTTCATTTCTTTCTTTTTTATTGTCATTCAATTAGCTGTTTATCTATTATTACCGCGAGAAGGATTAGCGCGGTCTGTTGTTAATCTCTTGTTACCTTAGGGAGGT
>NW_024723050.1:570532-573032 GCF_018991925.1 Homarus americanus | reverse complement strand
CCAAGTCCCTTTTTCTGGCGGTGGTCAGATAAGGATAAGTGGTTTCCAGAAGGTATGGCTATGAACCGTTCACTTTCGTTCAATACTCCTCAGCCACTCTCGTCTTCTCGTCTCGGAGGTTTGGGGGTCGCGAACCAACAGCTTTTTGGGAGTTGGGTCAAAATTTTGGGAAAAGTTCGTCCTGGCAGGGAGGGTGAGGGGATGGGGGGGGAGAGGGAGGGGAGGGGGGTGAGGGTGAGGGGGTGTTAGGACGGGGGTCGTTCATGTGCCATTACGCGGGTTTAGCTGTATAATACTGACCTTAACGCAACCGACTGTTTATGGTGTCTCTCCAACGACTCCTGGAGATGGATTGAGGGGCGGATAAAGATTTGTACACAAACTGGGGTCTAAAAGTACGCCATAGTGGATATATTTTCTTTTTTACGTAAACTGGATATAGATGTATTGTTTTCTGTTTTATGTGAACTGGATAATTTTAGATGTGATTTTGTTTTTACATGAACTGGAAATAGATGTTGTTCTCTTTTTTTACATGAACTGGATATTGATGGGCTGTTTTCTTTTTACATGAACTGGTTATAGATGTTGTTCTCTTTTTTACATGAACTGGATATTGATGGGCTGTTTTCTTTTTTACATGAACTGGTTATAGATGTTGTTTTATTTTTTACATAAACTGGATATAACAATACGCTATAGATGGATCAATTACACAAACCGAATATAGAAACACAGTATAACAGAATTTTTCACAATCTGGATATAAAAGTAAGCCATAGTAGAAGTATATTTTTTACATGACCTGGATATAAAATTATGTCATAAACTGGAATTTTATTTACACAATATGAAGATAAAAAAATAAACCATTGGGATTTTTTATATGAACTGGATTTAAAAGTAAGTTTCTTTTTACACAATCTGGATATAAAATTACACCACAGCCGAAATTTTATGTTATATAATCTGTATATAAATGCGGCATAGCGGGGTCATTTACACAACCTGGAAGTAAGAGACATAGCAGCACCACCACACAAACTGGAAAACAAATGAATTACGGTATCATTGGGTACGGGTTAGGGTTATGAGAGGGGGGGGGAGAGGAGAGGAAGAAGAGAGGTGGAAGGAAGGAGAGGGGTAAGGAAAGGTGAGAAAGGAAAGAGAAAAGGGGGAATCAGAAGGGAGAGAGAGAGAGAGAGAGGAGGGGTGAGTAGTTTACACCTATCCGTCCCTCTTCTCCAATAGACAGCAACGTGAGGAAGTGAAATTTTACCTCAGTCCCATAAATCCGGGTCGTCGTATCGTCTTCCCATAAAAACTCACCGACCGAGAATAAATCATATCTGTTTATAAGCGTTCAAATATAACTACACCTATCCTTGTTACGTTACCTACCTACCTACCTACCTACCTACCTACCTACCTACCTACCTACCTACCTACCTATCCCTAGACGTGTGTGGTGGGGGAAGGGAGGAAGATGGAGAGAAGGAGGAAGCATGGGGGAGGGAGGAGAAGAGAGACAAGAAGAGAATGTTGGAGAAGAGAGAGAGAGAGAGAGAGAGATAATTAGGGATTTTAGAGAAAAGATAAGCGAGACAGACAAAGACAAACAGATACAAAGACAAACAAATAAACAAAACACAGAAAAAAGGACATAATTTAAGCCATTAAGAAGAGAAAACACAAGAGAAACAAAGACAAAAACACGAAAAACAAGATAAAGAAAAGTGTAGAGAAAACAAGAAGAAACCGTAAACAAAACAACAGATGTAAACAAAAACAATTATAAAAGTAAAGATAAAAATTAAGAAGATAAATTAAATAAGTCACAAAAATAAACAATAAAAATAAACAATAAAAAAAAGAAGCAGAAAAAGAAGAGAGGAAGAATAAAGAAGGAAGGAAGGAGAGAGAGAAAGGAGGGAGGGAGGAAGAGAAAGGGAGAGAAATCACCGAAGTCCTCCTTCCTACCGTGACCTCCCCACCACCTCCTTCTCCCCCACTCACCTCCCCCCACTCACCCCCCCGGCCATCCTCCCCCTCCCCGCTGCTGAACATTTTTGGCGTCGGGCCTCTGTGTTAAGATAAGCTCGGTGGCTAGCGATAAAGTTTGGATTTGGGGCGATTTATCCACTAATGGGGGAGCCTGCAAGCGAGTCTATAAATTCTGGATTACGTAGCACAGCGCTAAGTGGGTTGCGAGCGGCCACAGTTCCTTGGTTCATTTTCTTTATTCCGCCAACCACCACTACCAACAACACACATACTGATAGTAGTACAGTAGTAGTAGTAGTAGTAGTAGTAGGATGTAGGGAGGGATGGAAGAGAGGAAGAAAAGAGGGAGATGAAAAGGTGTAAATAGAAAGGAAGAGAGAGAGAGAGAGAGAGAGAGAGAGAGAGAGAGAGAACAGAGGAATGGTAGTAAGCAAGATAGTACAATATTAACGTTTACGGTAATTACCACACACACTTCCTCGTTCCAATTTCTTTA
>NW_024723050.1:560532-568032 GCF_018991925.1 Homarus americanus | reverse complement strand
TCCACCACTACACCACTTACCCCTCACCACTGTACCACTTTACCTCACCACTGTACCACTTTACCTCACCACTGTACCACTTTACCTCACACCACTGTACCACTTTACCTCACCACTGTACCACTTTACCTCACCACTGTACCACTTTACCTCACCACTGTACCACTTTACCTCACCACTGTACCACTTTACCTCACCACTGTACCACTTTACCTCACCACTGTACCACTTTACCTCACCACTGTACCTCTTTACCTCACCACTGTACCTCTTTACCTCACCACTGTACCACTTTACCTCACCACTGTACCACTTTACCTCACCACTGCACTGTACCACTAGGGTCGTCCACTATAGGATAATATATTCAACACAGCCAGCAGCAACACACCCCTCCCTCCCCTCCATCCTCTACCCTTCTCCTTCCCTCCATCTCCCCCTCCTTCTTTCTCCCCCTCCCTCCCATCTCCCCTCCTTCTACCTCTTTTCATCCCCCCTTCCCTCCACCCCTCCCTCCACCTGCCCCCACCCTTCTCTTCTCCCTCCACTTCCCCCTTTCTCCATCTCTTCTCACCTCCCCATTCACCCCTATCCCCTTCTCCTTCCACCCACCTTTATGCTTTCTCTTCATATCTTCCCCGCCTCTTCTTATCCTCTTCTCTCCTCCTCCTCCTTTTCCTTCTCTTCTTCCTTCCCCACCTCCGTCTCCTCACTCTCCTCCCCTCGCTTTCTCCTCTCCCTTCTTTCTCCTTCATCCCTTCCCTCCTCCTCTTTCCCTCCTCCTCATTTCACACTTCCTCTTCTTCCCTTCCACTCCGCCATTTCTTCCCTTCCCCTCTTCTTCCTCTATCCCTCTTCCTTCCTCGCCTCCCTAATCCTTTCTATCTCTGCTTTTATTCTTTTCACTTCACTCTAGCTCTCGTCTTTATTCTTCTTCGTGTTATTCCTCTTTCGTTTTCCCCTCTTCCCTCTCCTTTCCCATGTTTTCTCTCTCTCGCCTCCTCCTCGTGTTTCCCCTCTTCTACTCCTCCTCCTCCTCTTCCTTCCCCCTTCTTTCCTCCTCCCTTCTCTCTCTCTCCTCCTCCTATTTTCTTTCTCCTCTTCCTCCCCTTCTTCCCCTTACTATTCTATCTATCATATTTACAATCTCTTCTTATCACTGCTTTCCGTTTACCGTTTTCTTTTATTTTCTTATTTATTCTTCATTTTCTCTCTCGCTTCTTCCCTTGTTTATTCATTTTTTTTATTATACATTTTATTATTAGTTGATATTTTGTCTTATTCCTTCATTCTGAGTCGCTTGTTCACGTCTGTTTCACTTGTCATCATTATTGTCAGTATTATTTTGTTTCTCCTTTGTTTTTTCACTTTTTTTATTTCTTCTCTTTTTTCTTTTGTTCATTAATATCGTTTTTGTAGTTATTATTATTATTATTATTATTATTATTAATATTATTATTATTATTATTATTATTATTATTATTATTATTATTATTATTATTATTAATTCTGTTTTAATCTGATAATTTCCTTCATTACATATTTATCTTTTTTCTTTTGTTTCTCATTATTACCACAATCATCATCGTCATCGTCATCGTCATCATCATCATCATCATCATCATCATCATTATCTTTCTTCCTAACTTTATCATGTATCATCGTAAAGAACGTTGATTATCTCTCTCTCTCTCTCTCTCTCTCTCTCTCTCTCTTTTCTTTCCCCTCCGTCTTTCTTATTTTCCTTCCCCTTCAACCACTTTCTCTCCCTTTCTCTTCTCCCCTCAATTTTCCCCTTCCTCTCCCCTTCTCTTCGTCTCCTTCCTCTTACTTATTCCTTCTCCCTCCGCTCCCCTCTTCTCATTTTAACCTCCTTCTTCTTCCACCTCTTCAGTTTTCACCTCCTCTTCTTCCCCTTCCTCTTCCTCCTCTCTCCCTGTCTCCTTTAAACCTCTCTTTTCTCACTCCTCTCCTCTTCCTCTCTTATTCCTTCTCTCTCCTTCCTTTTTCTTCCCTCCTCTTCTTCCCTTTCCTCTTCCAACTTCCCTCCATCCTCTGCCTCTCTCTTATTCCTTCTCCCTCTTTTCCTCTTCCTCCCTTTCCTCTTCCTCCCTTTCCTCTTCCCTCCCTTTCCTCCCTCTTTCTCCCCTCACATTCCTCCCCTTGCTGTGTCTTATTCTTTCTCCCCTCCTCTTCTTCCCCTTCCTCTCCCCTCCTCTTCTTCCCCTTCTTCTCCCCTCCCCCACACGTACACACAGAGGACCTTAGAGGAGAGAGAGAGGGATTATAGGATTAAGGGATTTGTGGATTTGGTAGGATTAAGAGATGGAAAGGGATCCACTCCTGTATCTGTTTGGGGAAGGGAAGGGGAAGGGGAGGTAGGTGGTTAAAGGGAGGGTGAGGTAGGTGGTTAAAGGAGGGTAAGGTAGGTGGTTAAAAGGGAGGAGGTGGGGAAGGGAGGAGTGGGGAATGGGAGAGGTGGGTGGGTGGTGGGGGGAGGGGAGGTGGGATGGGAGAGGTGGGTGGGTGGGTGAGGGGGAAGGGGGTGGGGAATGGGAGAGGTGGGTGAAAGGAGGATGGGTGGGGAAGGAAGAGCGAAGAAATGGGGTGATTGATGGGGAGAGGAGGAGGAGGAGGAGGGAGATGGGTGTTGGGATTAAAGGAGGAACTGTTGGGGAGAAAGTGACAAGAGGTGGGGAGAGGAAGGGATGGAAAGGGGAGAGAGAAGGGCTGGAAAGGAGGAGAGAGAAGGGAAGGGGGGAGTGACGAGTTAGGAGAAAGAGGAGAGGAGGTAGGAAGTGAGTGTAAGAGGAGGAGGGAAGGAAGGGAGGAGAAGGTGGAGGGAGAGGGAATTTGGGGGAGGAGAGAGAGAGAATGAAAGAAAAGAAGAGGCAAGAGAGAAAAGCAAGAAAATAAAAGCACAGTAGAATGAAGCCATAGATAGAAGACAAAGAGAGTTAGGGTGACGTGTGATAACAGTGGGGTGAGGATGTCTTGAGTTTGGGATCTGTAGCTTAGGGATTAGGAGGGGGAATGGGATTTAGGGGAGGGAAGGGGGAGGAGGAGGTGGTGGGGGGACGGAGGACGGATTATGTACGTTTCATTAGTTTCATTTCGGGTATGGAGGAAGGAAGGAGGGAAGGAAGAGGAGAGGGGAGGAGGAAAGGAGGAGGGAGGGAGGAGGGGAGGGAGGGGGGGGACATGGATGAAAAAGGGGGAGAGGGAGGTATGGAGGAGGGGGGAGAAAGAGACAGTGAAGAAGAAAGGGAATCATTAAGGACGGGGAAGAGGAGGCAAAGAAGAGGGAAGCGAGAGAAAGAAAGAAGAGGAAGAGGAAGAGGATGAAAGTGTACTGTATATTTACTCACCCTTCCTGACCTGACTGATGTATGGTATTTATCTTCTACACACACACACACACAAAAAGCTAGGTGTAACATAATCCCAGCTCTTGTGGGGTAATTATCTATCTGTTTATTCGTCTTTTTCATCTCATTCTGTTTCATAATTAAAATATTTATTCTTTTATTTATTTTCTGTTTTGCTTTTTCATGTATTTTTTTTTTTTGGTGTATGAATATTGTTGTGGTTTTTCGTTATATACAGTGTAGTAGAACAACATGTTAATAAAAGATGTAGTGATAATAATAATAATAATAATAATATAATAATAATAATAATAATAATAATAATAATAATAATAATAATAATAATAATATTAAAAAATAATTTAATAATATTACTAACTTTACAAAATGATCATATGCTTCCAGCCTTTAGAATAGGAGAGAGCTAAGAGAACAGTGAGAGTGTATTTTGGAATGTATTATGCTGGTATATCAAATTGTGTGTTAGTGGAGTGTGGGGGGGGGGTGGTTCAGAGTGCGTGGGTGGGGGGGGGGTGGGGGTGGAAGTGGCTATGGGTGGGTGGGTGGGTGTGGGGAGGGTGCTGACTTGCCAGAGTGTGGAGGGGTGAGAGAAGTGTATGGAAGGAAGTCTTTATACCTGTGTGGGAAGGGGGCAGGGGGGAAGAGGAGGAGGAGGATGAAAGGTGGAAGGGTTTGAGTTACATATACCAAGAGGAGGGGGGAAGGGGGAGAGAATGGGAAGAAGGAGAGAGGAAATGGGAGAAGTGGGAAGGGAAGGTGAGACGGAAGGGGGATTGAGGAGGTTTAGAAGAAAAAAGATAGGGAATCTTAGTGCCGAGGAGGAGAGGTCCTAGTGCACGAGGAGGGAGGGTATCCTAGCACCAGGGGAAGTTATCCTAGCACCAGGGGGATTATCCTAGCACCAGGGGGAAGGGGATTATCCTAGCACCAGGGGGTTATCCTAGCACCAGGGGGAAGGTTATCCTAGCACCAGAGGGTTATCCTAGCACCAGGGGAAGGGGATAATCCTAGCACCAGGGGAAGGGGTTATCCTAGCACCAGAGGGTTATCCTAGCACCAGGGGAAGGGATTATCTAGCACCAGGGAAGGGGGATTATCCTAGCACCAGGGGTTATCCTAGCAGGGAAGGGGGATTATCCTAGCACCAGGGGTTATCCTAGCACTAGGGAAGGGATTATCCTAGCACCAGGGAAGGGGGATTATCCTAGCACCAGGGGAAGGGGATTATCCTAGCACCAGGGGAAGGGGATTATCCTAGCACCAGGGGGTTATCCTAGCACCAGGAAGGGTTATCCTAGCACCAGGGGTTATCCTAGCACCAGGGGTTATCCTAGCACCAGGGGAAGGGTTATCTGCACCAGGGGGTTATCCTAGCACCAGGGAAGGGTTATCCTAGCACCAGGGGTTATCCTAGCACCAGGAAGGGGATTATCCTAGCACCAGGGAGAGGGATTATCTAGCACCAGGGAGAGTTATCCTAGCACCAGGGATTATCCTAGCACCAGGGAAGGATTATCCTAGCACCGGGGAAGTTATCCTAGCACCAGGGGAAGGGTTATCCTAGCACCAGGGAAGGGATTATCCTAGCACCAGGGGGATGGGGATTATCCTAGCACCAGAGGGATTATCCTAGCACCAGGGGAAGGGGATTATCCTAGCACCAGGGAAGGGGGATTATCAGCACCAGGGAAGGGGATTATCCTAGCACCAGAGAGTTATCCTAGCACCAGGGGAGGGAAGGTATCTAGCATCAGGGAAAGGAGGGTTATCCTAGCACCAGAGGAGAAGTGAGTATCTAGCATCAGGTGGAGGGAAAGGGTTATCCTAGCATCAGGGAGGGAGGAAAGGGTTATCCTAGCACCAGGATGAGAAGGGGGATGGTTATCCTAGCACCAGAGGGAGGGTGGAGTATCCTAGCATCAGGATGAAAGGAGGGGTTATCCTAGCACCAGGGAGGGAGAAAGGGGTTATCATCCAGGGAGGGAGGAAAGGTTATCCTAGCATCAGGGGAGGGGAGGAAAGGGTTATCCTAGCATCAGGGGAGGGAGGAAAGGGGTTATCCTAGCATCAAGGGAGGAGGAAAGGGTTATCCTAGCACCAGGATGAAGAAGGGTTATCCTAGCACCAGGATGAAGGGGGATGGGTTATCCTAGCACCAGAGAGAGAGGAGTATCCTAGCATCAGGGGGAGGGAGGAAAGGTTATCCTAGCATCAGGGAGGAGAAAGGGGTTATCCAAGCATCAGGGGGTAGTGGTGGGGGAAGCATTATAGTTTAAGCCATCAATAATACCTATTTCATTCGTTTAGTTTCTCGCTTGGTTATAATACTCTTGTGTGGGAATGGTTGTTGTTGTTGTTGATTGTGGTAGTGGTGGTTGTTGTTGGTACTGGTAGTGGTGATGGGTGGTAGTGGTTGTTGTTATTGGTAGTGGTGGCTGTTGTTGTTGGTACTGGTAGTGGTGATGGGTGGTAGTGGTTGTTGTTATTGGTAGTGGTGGCTGTTGTTGTTGGTTTGTGATGGGTTATGGTTGTTTATTGGGTGGTGTTGTGTGTACTTTGGTGGTTGTTGTTTTTATGTGGTGGTTGTTGTTGTTGGTTACAAAAAACACAAGTTATAAACAAAAAAATAAGTTACTACGAACCTAGACGTAATAACTAACTTGAAAATCTACAAATTACTTGTGAAAATTAATAACTCACTTACAAAATACACAAGTGACTTAGAAAATTAACTCACTTATAAAATACACAAATTACTTATAAGATTAATAACTCACTTACAAAATACACAAAGCTAATGAGTCCCCCCCGAGACATAACCTAACGGGTGAGTGAGTGTTGACGGGAGGAGAGTACCGACTTGAAATTATCTTGTATTGTTGATCTCTTTTCCTTCCTTCCTTCCTTCCTTCCTTCCTTCCTTATATTAAAGTGCCTGGGATATATACAGTGATATAATTGGTATATTTCAGTTAGTGTTTACGCCATTATTCTCGGCTCTTCAATAAAGATTAATTAAACTCTAGGGCTTCTTCCCTCCTTACCTATATAATAATAATAATAATAATAATAATAATAATAATAATAATAATAATAATAATAATAATAATATAGTACACCTTGGTTAATGTAAAAATTAAATAACCCGTGTTTCTCTAATAAACGCATACCTGCTGTTTATATTATAATATATATGAGCGATTATTCTAAAATATACCGAATATATACAGTAGATACTTGGGTTTAGATAAGATTATATATATTATTTTATTTTAGTTGAGAATTTTTATATATATACATCGATTTCATTAAGGTCGTATATACATCCAAAACTCAATGGACTATCAACCTTACAACGTATTTTGTGACCTATGGCAATTTTGGTTAAGAAAAAAGTGTTTGTTTGTTTGTTTGTTTTGTAATGTTTTGGACGGGAGGTGACAGGTGGGGGGTGAGACTATTCGCCGTTTACGCGAGTTTTAAAAGCGTACGCCAGAATTTGGGGGCGTAGTTTGTCACTGTACTATACGCCAATTACGCCAAGTTTATAAGTGTGATTCTTCTCTCTCTCTCTCTCCCTCTCCCTCTCTCTCCTTCAGTCTTTCATCCCCTTCCTATGCTCTCTCTTTATTTCTTCCTCCCTCTCACCATTCTACTCTCCCCTTTTCCCCTCTCCTATGACTCTTCTCTTCCTTCTTGCATCTCCTTCCCCTTACCCTCCGTCCCCTCCTCTCTCTTCATCCTTCCTTCTTTCTCTCCTTCCCTTCCTCTCTCATCTCCTCCTTCCCCTCATCCCGCCCTCCTCCCTCCCCTCTCCCCTCCTCCCCGTTCCTCCCACCCTCCTTTCCTCTCAGTGAGGGAGATAAAATATCCGTGGATTATCTGCCAGACTCCCTTAGATCCTTCTACCACCACCACCACCGTCCTCCCCTCACCCTCTGTTTCCTCTCTCTCTCTCTCTCTCTCTCTCTCTCTCTCTCTCTCTCTCTCTCTCTCTCTCCCTTCATTTTCTCTTAACACTCTTTCTTCCTTAAACTCTCTCCTTCCTTCCTTCTCTCTCCTTCCTTCCTTCCTTCTTCGTTCCCTTCATTCTCTCCCCTCCCTCCCTCCC
>NW_024723050.1:510532-558032 GCF_018991925.1 Homarus americanus | reverse complement strand
CTCCTCCTTCTCTTCCTCCTCCTCTTCCCTCCTCCTCCTCTTCCTCTTCTTTCTCTTCTTCCTCCTCCTCTTCTACCTCCTTCTCTTCAACCTCCTCTTCCTGGTTTTCCTTTTGTTTTTCCCCTTTGCTCCTCCTCTTGGTCTTTCACCTCCTCCTCTTCTTGGTCGTCTTCCTCTTCCTATATTCTTCTCATTTTCTTCTTCCTCCTCTTCTTTCTCCTGGTCCCCTCTTCCTTTCTCTCTTCGTCCTCATCTTGGTCCTCCTCTTCCTTCCCTCCTCCTCCTTCTCTTCCTTCCCCATCTCCTTCTCTTCTTCCTCCTTTTCCTTCTCCTCACGATCCTCCACCCTTTCGTCTCCTCCACCACCTCCTCTTCGTCTTCTTTCCCCACCTCCTCCTCTTCTACTCCTCTTTTTCCTCCTCCCTCTTCTCTTCTCCTCCTCCTCTTCTTCCACCTCCTCCTCCCCTACATTTACCGAGCAATTGTGTTCAGATCGTTTAACAGTGATTCACTAAGACGCTTACCCTACAATCCTTTGCTGGTCTTTTTAATACGTTGTGCTGTCGCCCTTTCAATTAATTCTCTTACTAATCTTTATCGACGATGAGAGAGAAGAAGAGAAGAAGAGAGTGAATGGAATGATGAGAGAAGAGAGAGAGAGAAGAACGCAGTTGAATAAGGTTAATGCATGAGAAGAGAACGCAGTTGAATAAGGTTAATGCATGAGGAAGAACGCAGTTGAATAAGGTTAATGCATGATAGAAGCGGCGGGAGGGGGCATTTGTAAGAAAACCAAGGACCATTTGAAATCCATTCTTGTTGTTTCCTCGTAACTTCAAATCACACGCTCTGCCACGCCTCTTATACACGCCATAGTTAGACCTTCACGCCTGTTACACATCTCAGAATCCATTGACCTACGGATCTATGTTGATTTACAGACAGACGTTATTTACAACTATTAAGATCAATCACTGATAATTATTTACAAAAAAAACTACGGTGATTTATTTACAAACATTAGAACAAAAAAAAAACAGAAACAAAAACATGTGTGGACTTGAGTAAAAATGTTTTGTTTTATGTTCAGAATCAAACGATAATACTGTACACTCCTTAGAAGACGATCATCTCAACACAGTGTAACTTGGCTCAGCTTATGGGACGACAAGTCTTGTTTGTCCTCCTCTCTTTCTCTCTCTTTCTCTCTATTATTATTATTATTATTATTATTATTATCACATTATCTTCTCCATGTGTTTCCTCTCCTCTTTCTTTGTCGTATTTATTATATTTTGTTTTTCCTTCTTACGTCTCTCTAGTTATTCTTCGTTTTCTTATCCTGCTCTTTCTTCTTTTACTTCACCTCTTTCTACCATACTCTCCTCCCTCTTCCTCCCTCCCCATCACCATACTCTCCTCCCTCTTCCTCCTTCCCCATCACCATACTCTCCTCCCCATCACCATACTCTCCTCCTCCCCATCACCATACTCTCAGCCGTATCTCCACCTACAAGTATACAAGTTAAACAACAATCACCCCTCCTCCCCCCACCATGTCCTCGGTGTGTGTGTGGGGGGGGATGAGGAAAAGGTGGGAGGAAGGGAGGAGGGAGTAGATGACCTCGTCCTTCAGCGTGGTTTTCCAATGGCCGACTCAGGACTCAGGGGCGACTGAGGTTCGTCTGAATAGAGTTTACAATATCGCCTCTTAAGCCGGTTGTTAGCATTTAGGGCAGACGCTCATCCCCACAACTGCAACTTGGCTCTGTGAAGCTGGCGAATGTGGGTTCGTATCCTGCCACGGGTAATTTAGTTGAGCTTTAGTACGTTTTGTTTGCTTCTTCTTGATCGGATAATTTGTTTTTTACGTCAGATTGGAACGTGATTTTTTTATTTTAAATATGAGTTATTGTTTTGTATTTGTTGTAATTATACTGTAATTTATGAATAAGTATATATGGTCATTATAGCCAAAAGGTTTCAGAGTGACTACAGGTGATTAAATTTTTTTCTTCATTATATTTCATAGTTTGTAATGAAGTAAATATTAAGACATTATCCTTACTTCTACATCTATCGTTAATGTTTGGTTCTATATACTAATTACTATATAGATTATACGTACAATAAGTATATCAACACTCAAACACAAAAAACAACAACAAAATTGATGTAGTTTAAAATAGATACAATTTTGAATTTTCTGATACATATATTAAGAAATCTCAATCAAACATCTTTTCTCCTACGAATTTTGATGAAAAAGCAAACCAAATAAGCCCGTACAACTGAAGGAGCAATCTTACTTCTGGGATTATCATAGATTCCTAAAAATGTCGCGTATTAGAAAACCGGAGAAAGAAGCTGATCGTGGATACTGATTGGCTGAGCTCAGTCTGTCTCTCTCTTGTGCTGTAGACATGATACAAACAACAGCTTACAGTTGGGTTAGGGAATTGAGGGCAAGACGAGGAAAGAAGGAAGAGGAAACAACAGGAGAAAGAGAAAGGTAGAGGTGGTGGAGGAAGGGAGAATAGGAAGGGAAGAAGAAGAGTAGGAGGAGGAATAAAAGGATGATAGAAAATGGTGAAGAAGAGGAAAGAAAAGTAAAAGAAAGGAAACTAAGAGAGTTAAAAAGAGGAGAAAGAGGAGAAGGGGAAGAAGGAGAAAATAAAATGAATAGTAGGAGAGTGAAAAGAAAATATAACAACAACAAACTAATATTCTCTTAGAACCAAACTAATCTCTACCGGAGTCTCCATGCCGTACGAGAGTTTGGGTTACCAGTCGTTCCCCACCGTCAACTGAGCAGTGTTGGCTGCTGGTGTGATATGTATATTGTGTTTTAAGATTAACGGTGGTTGGGTTAGTTAGTAATATGAAGTGTATGGATAGAGCAGACAGACAGATCGACAGACAGATCGACAGACGAGCATGCCTAATGATCGTTGACTTGACAACTGACACTCTTACAAATACAGGGCTGCCAACTGACACTCTTACAACACAGGACTACCAACTGACACTCTTACAACACAGGGCTGCCAACTGATACTCTTACAACACAGGGCTGCCAACTGATACTCTTACAACACAGGGCTACCAACTGACACTCTTACAACACAGGGCTGCCAACTGACTGACACACACATCCAACACAGGGTTCCAAACAGAGATACCACACACACACACACACACACACACACACACACACAGCCACTCAAACATTAACACGGAGACAATAATAGCAGCATCACCACCACCAGGAGGAGTATAACCCCCCCTCTTGAGTGTGTAGGCGCCTGTGAATGTCTCCTGAAGGCAGTTGTAAATCAGATAAATCCCGGTGGTAATCCCGACGTGGTCCGCCTCATGCTGACGGTATCTGGGGATAACTCTCTGCCGCGTTGCTGATCCTTACGTCACAGGGACAGGCGCAGATAAATGCACCGATTATTTAAGGGGGTCACCAGCCTGCTCCACGACATGTCACTGTAAAGATATTTTTGTTTTAAGGTTGTGGTTAAGATTTGGGGTTGTTTGTTTGTCTTTGTTTTTTCTGGTGAGTGTTTTGTTTATTTGTTTGGGTGGGGATTTTTTTATTTGTTTACATTCGATTGGGTGGGGATTTTTTTATTTGTTTACATTCGATTGGGTGGGGATTTTTTATTTTTTTAATGGGTAGATTTTTGTTATTGCATTTGTTTATATTTGTACTGTTTGGCTGTGTCATATGTGTCAATGTTTTGTGTTTGCAGTGTTTATAATGGGTAGATCTGTTTGCTTATATATATTTTTTGATGGGTGAATTTTGTGTTTGCCTTTTTTCATGAGGTATATTTTGTTTGTTCTCACTTATGTTTTTGCTGTTATATTTATTTGTTTACACTTTTTTGTGGATATGTTTTGTTTGTGTTTGCAGTTTTTTTAAGGAGTAGGTTTTTTGTTGACACTTTTGGGGATTATTTATGTTTGTTTGAACTTTTTTGCAATCAGAGAAACGTTTCGAAATAAACCTTTTTGTTGAGTATTATTTCTTGTCTACACATTTTTTGGCCATAAGATCAACGTATTTACATTTCTTTGATGGATACATTATGTTTGTTTGCTTGTTTGTAGCGGGAAGATTCATGTTTGTTTATACTTTCTGGTAGATAGATGTGTGTGTGTGTGTGTGTGTGTGTGTGTGCCAGAGCGGGCAGTTCGGTACGGTACGATTGATTTATCGCAATTCGTACCAAAGGAAAAATACCGTACCGTGATTTCGTCCTCCCCGCCCCCCAACAAAATGTAGCCCAATTTAAAGTGTGACAAAGCAAGAATAAATATATTATTAACTTTAGTATTTTATTCTTAACATAATAATATATAATATTCTAACACATTAATGATAAATTACACATTTTATTTAATTTTCTGTCCTTTGTCCACAAAAACTACTTTTTATGTGTTGCAACTCAACATCACAATAGCATCAATAATGTCTGCCTTGAGTCCCAGCCGACTTTCTTGCAATATATAGCGAAAACCGGAAAAGGTTTGTTCGACACTAGCTTGTGACACTGGCACCCAGAGGAGAATGTGTCAGTGTGTGTGTGTGTGTGTGTGTATGTGTGTGTGTCTCAGCTGGTAATGACATCCCCCTGGGGCAATGTAATTTTTTGGGTCTCACTGGCTCACTGAGTGTGGCCGGATCTGACCTGAACCTGGCCTGACTTTACGGCTTCACCTGACCTGGCCTGAAGGCTGGAACACACCTGCATCGCCCCAAGCTATTGTCCTGGCCACGTGCCTTGGTTCGAAATGGTACGATAAAAGTACGAAAAATTAATCGTACTTTCGTACCGTACCGAACATTGAAAAAATTAGCGAACTGTAATATCGAACCGAACCTTTATCAGCCTCACAACCGTACCGTACCGTACAGTACTGCATGCTCTGGCTGCCACCACCTTAATCGAATGTACTAATACTTACAAGTTAACCTCAAAATCACCTCACCTAACTCCCCCCCTCCCTTGTCCTTCCCCCACAGAGCTTGTTGTCAGCACTGATCCGAGGGTCTGGGGAGGTGAGCGAGGAGTCCGCCAGGCAGTTCGAGGCATGGTGGGCGGTGCATGTAGCCCACGTCTCACGCCCACCACCCTCCGCCCATGTGATGACGCCCCCACACCACGTGCACGCTCGCCCACACTCCATTGAGAAGATGCAACCTGAGCCTCTCCACCCAGCTATACAGGTAAGAATGACCAAGTGTTCCACCGTTCCAGTAATGTGAACATACCTCGATGCAGTGTAGGACTATCTAAAGTGTTTGGAAAATTTGTAAACATCGAAAAGGTGATTTTTATGTTGTTGATTTGTATTCAGTCTCACTACAACAACAACAGGAATTACTACTAGTAGTAGTATCATTATCATTAACGCTGCTACTGTTATTATTATTACTACAGTACTAATCTCAGTAGTAGTAGTAGTAGTAGCAGTAAAGGAGTAGTAATATAAATTGTCACTGTAGAAATAATAGGATATTACTGTGATAATAATAATAATAATAATAATAATACGACTGTGATAACAACAATAATAATAACAGCAACAAACACATGTCACCATAACAGCGACAAAAACAAATTACACACACACACACACACACACACACACACACTGAAAACGAAAAAAAAGTATTAATACCTCAAAATAAATTAATAGCTAAATAAATACCACAATACCAAATAGTGTTAAACCCCATCCACCCATCCCACCCTCACCACGCCCCGCCCACTGCCGCCCCCACAAAAAAAAAATATTGTACCTCTTCCCCCATCGACAATCAATATAATCCAGCGTAGTTATGAGATCAATGTAATATATATTTTTGTTCGCTTCCTGAACGCAAATTAATATTTTATTTTATCTAACGCGATTTCGAACTGGTTAGCCTCGACGTAAACACAAGCAATGGTCGAATTTAATTTAGGCATGTTTCTCTTTTGTTGTTGCTCTTGTTATTGGCGCCAAAATACCGAGTGTGCGTATAAATTGCCGTTTTATCATGTTTTAATGTATTTCGCTACTTTTTTATTTGATAAAGATTGATTTTTTATTGACTTTTTAGTGCCCTTGCTTTCATTGTTACTACATCAGCGGTTTTTAGTAAGTAGCATAAATTCCTTCAGTTTCCGTCTTCATACCAACACAGAAAACGTGAAGCAAGAGCGTTTTCGTGTTGTCAATCCGGGTTGACGGTCGATGTGAATAAATCCCTAAACACTTGAATATATGTCTTCTGTCAGTTTGAGTTATGAGTTTGAGATCAATCCTTAACCCCTTGTGTGTATGGTGTCGTCTCTGAGATGAATTAAGTCGCCTGGCGTTAACCAAATGAGATATTAAAAGTGGCGTCCCCGCGTAGTGAAGGGGTTAAACATTTGAATCTAATGTTCTCTGCTAATCTGGGTTGAATATCGGTAAAAATTAATCACTGAAAACTTGATATTTTTTTTGCTGTGTTTAGTCAACCTAACAGCCGCGCTTTTCCTGACCTGGCTAATGGATGTTTTTCGCGCGTGAATTTTGTTTTCTGCGGCTTATTGTTGGCAATGGTCAATTTTTAGTCATCATTTACTTTTTTTTAGCATTGTCGACGTCTGTATTATTATTATTATTATTGTTAGTAGTAGTAGTAGTCGTTGTAGTAGTAGTAGTAGAAGTAGTCTCATTATTACTATTAATATCGTCAGTTGTGTAAAGCGTCAAAAGATGTCATTCACACGATACAAATAACTGTTGATCATAAAACCAAAAATTCCCAATAAAATTTCAATTAAATACACATAATAAATCATAACAATTATGGCGTTTTATAGTAAGATCAGATTTGTACCACAACCCAAATTGACGGATAAAAAATATAAGATGTTCATGATGTTATTGAAATTGATGTTCATGATAAAGTGCCATAGATGAGTGATGAAACGACACTGTTAAAGGGTAGGCTGACTGTAAACTGTGTGTGTGTGTGTGTGTGTGATCAACATAAATCATAAACTGTTTTACAAGCAAGGTTTATTAAAACAGAGATCCAACAAAGAATTTCTACCAAAATAAAACGAAAGAAAAAACTTACGAATGTTGATAAGAATTAATAACAAAATATTCTTATATAAACATAAATTAAATCAAATTCACAGTAAAAAGATATTAAATGAACGACTGAACACCTGTAGTTACGATGTTCAGCTGTTTCGTCATCCCGGGGTAACACAGACAAAAGAATAAGGTCAGTGAAGGGTAGAGATTCAGTACTTTATAGTCGCTGTGAGGAGCAACTGGTGGATCGACTGGAAAATACTTGTAAACTTGAGACTTGGCTGGTGGTGCTGTGAGAGAAATCAGTACTGCAGGATTTTAACAATGATATTATGTCTGGTAAGAAAACAAAGTTGTCATTCTTGATTCGATATAAGAAACAGTATTTACGTGTGTGAAAGTGAACCGCCAAAGCTTTGTTATTGTGTGTCACTGAACAAATGTCCGGTAATTGGTGCTTCAGTGAATTAATTTATCGTCACTAGTGTTTCATTTGTTGTCTTAGTAAGGTTATGCACATACTATAGGCTATTAATAAATGTCTTAAAATGGTACAGTGTCACTAATTGCGTTCTTATTATGTGACCCACTCAATACCATCCCTGCTGACCTTATTTGACCTTGACCCTGATTTCATATGACCTTAACCCTGAATTTATTTAACCTTGATCAATGTCTTATGTGACCCTAATACTACCCTGATCTTTCCCGTATTTAAACTTCAACCTTAAACTAAATTGACATTGACCTTAACCTCTGACCTGACCTTGTTTCAGACCGTGACGAGCCAGTATGGACCCCAGAAGACAAGGATGAGGACTAGCTTCGACCCTGAGCTGGAGCTGCCCCGCCTCCAGAGATGGTTCGCTGAAAATCAACACCCCACCAGGCTACAGGTGCGTCCTCTGCGGGGGTGGGTGTTGGTGGTGTGGGTGGGTGTTGGTGGTGTGGGTGGGTTTGTATGGTTGATTGCTTGAGTTTGTGTAGTTGTGTGGGCTTTGTGGGTTTATTGTAGTTTGTTTGTGTGGATTTCTCTAATTAAAAGATTGTGAGTTTGTAATTGTTGGTTGGTTTTGGTTGTCTGTGTGTGTTTGTATTTTTTGTGATTGTGAATTTGTGTAGTTGTGTGGGTTTCTGTGGTCGTGGGTTTGTGTAGCTTCATGGGTATGTTTAGGTTTATTTCGTCTGTGTACGTTGCATTGCATACTTGTACCATTGTGTGTTTGGGTAATACTTTAGATAACCGACTCGTGAGAAGGAACAACTTCAGGAAAATTATCTACAGAAAACTTTGCAGCGTTTCATACCTGACCAATATATGCTCTCCAGCGTATGGTCATTTATTGTGGACAGGATAAATAAAAGAAACCTACCTAATTTACCTTAGATGGAAGTGCATTCATAGGTCAGGTAGAATGGTTAGGTTGTTGTTACCTTACTTAATTGTCAACAGAATGAGTGAGAATATGGCGTCCATCAAGCGTGCAATGGATAGTTTTTATTTGCTCTTCATAGAATCTAGAGGATAAAATTCTAGTTTCGGTCAATCCTGTATTTAGATATCCAAACCTTACCTAACCTAGCTACAGAACCCAGGAATTATATCTAACCTGACCTAAATTCCTAAGATTCCCCAGATAACCGATTCTAACATAATGCCAAATAGAGACAAACAAATATAAGAAAGTTGTAATTCCTCCACCTTTTTTCTGGGTATTCTAGACATAAGAAAAAAGTTTTTATCTATAGATTATTTTCATAAAGCTGTTCCTTATTGTGATTCAGTTATCTATACATTTACTGGGGGATTGTATGTGTGGGTTTGTGTGGCAGTTTGTGTTTGTGTAAGTTTGGGTGTATGTATTTGAGTGAGTTATAGCTATGTGGGTTTGTGTTTTTTATCGGTGTGGTTGGATTTGTGAGGTTATTATATTTGTGGATGTGTGTGGTGACTGTTTCTGGTTTGTGTTCAAGAGATTTTCATGGCTGTGGATTTGTTTTGTAGTGTGTATGAATTTGTGTGATTGTTGGCATTATGTTCAAGTGTTTGAGGATATGAAGTTGAAATATTTGTAGTAGTGGTGGTGGTAGGAATTGTGTAATGACAATGCTGCACGGAATCACAATATCTGCCATGAAAAGAAGGAACTTGTACTTTTATTCGTGGTAGTAGACGGTTGTGTGGTGGTGTATTACTACTACATCATGGGTGTGTGAGGACAGTCAATTACTGGTTTGTTTGACTGGTTAGTGTTAGTAATTATCCTCCATGATCAGGACTAGTTGGTGGCAGACTGTATAAGCTGTTGGTGGTGTTAAAGGTATTATATGGATGTACTGTATATAACTATGTGTGTGATGTAAAAATGGGTGTACAAAGAGCCGAGTATTTACCTAATATCGTTGTGTTTATATAATGTGAATGTTTATATGTTTGTTAGAATTTACTGTATATGACATGGCTTCGTCCGACCATACATAGTAAAATCAAACTTCAGTCTCTCTCTCTCTCTCTCTCTCTCTCTCTCTCTCTCTCTCTTCAGTTGTTCCTTTATCCCAGTTTAACAATATGAAGATTAAGTAAACTTCCCCGATTTTTCCAACACTATTCACCTTTCCAAAAACATCAATTTAATAACAACTATTAAGTATTACTATTTTGTTCCTGGCCCAGATTCAGCAGTACGTGGCTGAGCTCAACGCCCTCGAGTCCAGGAGAGGCCGCAAGCCGCTAGATGTCAGCAACGTCGTCTATTGGTTCAAGGTGAGTTGGTAGTTCTAATATTTTATCGTACTCGTCTAAAAGTGCTTCCTCTCTGCTTGCCGATGTCCGAATTATGTTGTTCTTGAGGTCTTGGTTCGTATTCAAGCTCGTTTTACGTGGGCTTTCCTCAAAGGAATCCTCATTTTTGCATTCAAGAAGGGTGGGCATTGCTCGCGGCGTGAGCAAACTGAGCATTGATCACGGGTATTACTGGAATTTTCGTGAGAAGGGGGTGGCCGCCCTCAGCAAGGCCTTAGGGTTTAATCAATGTTGACTATTAACATAATTGTAATTACACATATGTTGCAATGCTTCTAGTATAGTCGGAAAAATAATCAGCATACATATATGATGAACCTCGGTGACGAAAAAGGACGGATGTGGCGTTAAACCTTTATACTCTACCCCCAAAGAATTTATATTTCACGTTTGATTACCTAAAAATAAGAGCAAATTTGATACCCATTGATGAATCCAGTGGGAATATAGAGGAAGGACTTACTATAGAAATATCCCTTCAATTTTGTTAATGTCTTTAGGCCTACTATAATCTAACACCCACATTTGTGTACTCACTTGCCACTAATATAGACGATACATTTGATAATTCTGTTGAATTAGTATATCTTTATTCTTATTGCCCATAACTAACATTACAGTATGGGTTGTTTGACACACTCCAGGAAGATTTCTCTTTAGTTGTCAATATTTTTACTTGTGATATATTTTTAAAATAGTATATCTGAAATGAACGAAATATTTCAATACTTGTAGCATGTTAGCCCAGGTCAGGGTTGAGTCAATACTGATGCTGAAGTCTTTACTGTACCTCACACACACACACACACACATTTTATGTGGACGTGAGAATATGCTTGGACCGAGCAGGTCAATTGTAAACCAACAGATGACATGCAGTGATTCAGCTGATTATGGGCAACTTGTACAAAAATACCACAAGATTTGTACTTTGTACGATACAGTATATATGATCATTCTATTGATTCTGTATATCTTTACTTGATTTTTATTACCCACAACTAACAGTAATTGTGGTCAGCTGTTTGCCTCCAGCTTACCAACACTCCCTTTTTCCTATGATGGCAGACCTGCAGCAAGTCCCACACAAACCCCATAATTTGTACCACCTAGAATACGACCACCGCCCACGGCTTGGGCAAAGCTCAGTGTGAGGATAGCCCACGTAAAACGATCTTGAATACGGCCCCTTGTTAACTCGTATCACAGTTTAGGGATGTAATTGAATAACTACCTCAGTACCTCGGTAAAATCAACAAGATGCTTGTTTCACATTATCACCCACGGAGAAAAAACAAACAAACTAAAATCATCTCTCGAAGGAATAAGAATCTGAGGCCAGAATTGGGTGAGCCAGTTTAGGACGCCTTCTCACATCATCTCGGTATGGAAAAATTACCATGACGAGCTTTTTGAGAATCTGGGCACAGCCTGGGAGCCATCTTGGTCAGCTGTTGCGCCAGACTGTAAACAAAGGTTGTTGTAAGAGGCAGGAGGAGAGGGTGTGTGTGTGTGTACGGTGAACCAGGGAGGAGAGGGAATGCATGTGTGTGTGGAGCCGTCTTGTCTATGGGCCACCAAGATATAGAAGGACCTGAAGACTGTCTCTAGATTCTAAAGACTAATGAATACAATTTCGTTTTGACCGGCGTAGACCGCAGGAATGACAACCCGCTTTTGTCTTCTAGTACAGAGTAATGAATTAGTCGTCCACTTCGGCAGCTATCAAACAGGGATGTACTACCGCCTGGGAAGATATTGGAAGCATAATGTGTTGTCTAATGGTAGACCCTGCTGTCATATGGCATCACCAAAATTGTGACCCAGTCTCAGGTTGCTCATCTGACTTTTTGCCTCATTTACACACTATTGCAGGGTCTCAATTGTTTCTCTTACTTTGACAACACAACATATATACTGTATATCGTTTCTCACTCTTGAATTTTTTTTCATATTTATGTCTCTACAGTATTATTATTATTATTATTATTATTATTATTATTATTATTATTATTATTATTATTATTATTATTATTTTATTTTCGCCCCCCAGGTCCCAATGTGGGTCAATGCCCTTCCCTGTGCCCTGGTGATCTAATCCTGTAAAAAAAAAAAAAAAAAAAAAGCAGCGTTCCCGTCCACCGTGTGCGTCTCCCGTCGTTCTCTACCATATTGACAGTGTGGAGCAGGTGGACAAATAAGCGTCACAGAGGACATTGTATACTTTCTTAAACCTAAATGACCGATCACTAGTGCCAGGCATTCACCTCCACCTTTTCACGTTCGCCAGACTCCTTTCCAAACACAACAGAATACAATGATTGTAACTACCCCGAGCGGAAACATTCACCCACCCCCCGCCATGACATGATTATAGAAGGTACTGTACAATACCTCAGTCAGTAGAGGTGTATCAAGATCCCAGGGTCCGGTGGAATTAAAAATAACCAGTAGCTTGAGACACGTTGATATATCGGATAGGTTGGTTCCTGATAATAGAAAAATCTTCCTCGTACATTGTTCCGTGATGAAAGTTTATCAAATAATACCACAAATAATATTTTGAACGACATTAAGTATTCTTGTGCATTGTATTACTTTAGTGATTATTAGATATAGAGGGGTAGGTGTACTTGTTCAGCACGGTAGGAGGGTGGTGGTAATCCTCCAGATGAGTTGCCGCTTCATAAATATTGTGTACGGGAGAAAATCATTGAGAAGTAAACAGGTTGCTTAAAATAAATTGAATATTCGGTGTGTTGACATTCTGTTTTTACTTCAAGTTATAGTAAGGTGTTATTAATTAAATCTGATTTTATTTATCTATTTACAACAATAGCATTATTACGATATCATTATTTTACACGAGGAAAATAAAAACGAAAAGCATAGAGTAAATATTTTCCGTTACTTTATAGAGAACGACCATGAAGCAGTATTGGTGGTCTAGAGAACGACCATGAAGCAGTATTGGTGGTCTATCTATTTATCTAATACATTAGAGAACGACCATGAAGCAGTATAGAGAACGACCATGAAGCAGTATCTAGAGAACGATCATGAAGCACTTTGAAGCATCTAGAGAACGACCATGAAGCAGTATAGAGAACGACCATGAAGCATATAGAGAACGACCATGAAGCAGTATTGGTGATCTAGAGAACGACCATGAAGCAGTATTGGTGGTCTAGAGAACGACCATGAAGCAGTATTGGTGGTCTAGAGAACGACCATGAAGCAGTATTGGTGGTCTAGAGAACGACCATGAAGCAGTATTGGTGATCTAGAGAACGACCATGAAGCAGTATTGGTGGTCTAGAGAACGACCATGAAGCAGTATTAGTGG
Organism: Homarus americanus; assembly: GCF_018991925.1. Lineage (NCBI taxonomy): Eukaryota > Metazoa > Arthropoda > Malacostraca > Decapoda > Nephropidae > Homarus > Homarus americanus. The sequence continues at coordinate 544,788 of NW_024723050.1, read as the reverse complement.
TCTAGTGTTATAAAATACCATTATGAAGTCGAGGCTTTATTCATTTAATCGAATGTCTTGGCACTTGCGGCCATATGATTAGTTCACCCACACAGGATGGAAGGCTGCAACATCAATGTCTAAACCTGTTAGGAAATTCGAGGTGCGATTATCACCCTCCACTACAAGGTTGTAAGAACGCTGAGGTGGTTCGTTCGTTTGGCGGTACGAAGTACACAGATAAGTGGTGGGCTAGGCGCTGTGAAGCAACTGGTACCACCGTGGAAAACCGGACCAGTGTAGTTTTAACATTAATACCGGTGTCGATGAAATACGTTGATTATGGTGACGTGTCGTTTAACTATAAGGTTGTGTTGTGAGACGAGTATGTGAACTTGACCATATGCGCCGGCGAGTTACTTTTCTTTAAATAATTAATCTAGTGAAATACTATCCCCTCTTATGTATCTACACTATTAAAGAACTATTTATATTCTACATACGGCCAAGATAACGTTACATACATAATACTTAAGGACGAAATAGATATGGAATTATCGTGAAATGCTATTTTGGTATAACACTCACAAGAGCAGCAGGCCTCCCACACACCGCGATAACTACAGGAATAGTCTTAGGTCTTGGCCCAATATATCAGATTATTACGGACGGTAATGGTAGAGATACTTGTTTTGCCGACTACGTTACTTCACCTGCCTACATTGACTCTCGTTGACGGAGCCGTGTATTACCCAGCTGAGGGGCATTTAATAAGAGACTATCATTAGGGTCTTTGGTGGATGTATCTGTAGCGGGTTCTTTAAGACGGTGTAACCAGCTCTCAGGGACAAAGAACTCCTCCAGGTTATACGTCGCTGCTGGGGGGTTGAATCTTGTTGCCTTACTTTAGGTGCCGCTAATTGGAACACCTCGACTTTGAGCATCTTATATCCGGAGACCAGGAGCGTGCCCGTACACACACACACACTTGTACACATACATACATCTGCACACACACACACACCTGTACACACACACACTTGTACACATACACACACACACACACACACACACACACACACACCTGTACACACACACACACACACACACACACACACCTGTACACACACCCACACACACCTGTACACACACACCTGTACACACACACACTCCTGTACACACTCACCTGTACACAAACACCTGTATATACACACTCACCTGTACACACGCACTCACACCTGTACACACGCACAGACACCTGTATGCACTCACATGCTCACACACCTGTACACACACACACACACTAAAGTCTTGGGCCTCTACGAGTCATACAAAAAACTAAGCGTAATGTATTGTGACGTCACCCATTGTTTAATAATTGAGATATTATATTAACTATTAAGACCGTGATTGTAATTTGACATCATATTTTTGAGGTTCAGGGAAAGAAGTCACAATGTTGCTTGGGGCAAAAAGTGACAGGATATAGTCGCATTTTTGTTTCATTAGCCTAAATAAGGTTTGGTTAGGTTTGGTTAGGTTAGGTTTACGTCGGGTTGTTTAGGATAGGCTAGGGAAGGTTAGGTTTGATAAGGATAGAGGAGGGTAGGTTGGTTAGGTTAGGTTTACGTCGGGTTGTTTAGGATAGGCTAGGGAAGGTTAGGTTTGATAACGATAGAGGAGGGTAGGTTCGGTTAAGTTAGTTCGGTTTAGTTCTGCTAGGTTAAGTTCTATTAGGTTCGGTTTGTTACGGCAAAATTAGCATAAGTTTGGTTAGGTTAGGTTAAGGTAACTTTCTGACCTTCATATAACTTATTTTTTACTTTCATTTTATAACCCAATATACTTTTTCAAATTATTATTATTGATGTCTTTTATATGAAGCACAGTTTGTTATCCTTAGAAAATTGTGTATACATATAAATTCATTTTGCGTGTCAGTGTATATTGTTGAGATTAAATTACAAAATGTGTATTATATTGTATACTGATGAGGTCACAGGTCATTAAAGCGGGTCACAGGTCACTAAGGCAGATCATAGGTAACTAAAGCAGGTCACTAAGGCAGGTCACAACACTAAAACAGGTCATAGGTAACTAAATCAGGTCACAGGTCAATAAAGGCAAGTAAAAAGTCAGTGATGTTAAAACAGGTCACTAAGGCAGGTCACAGGTCACTAAAACAGATCACCGGTCACAAAAGTAGATCACAGGTCACTAACTCCGTATCTGGCTCTCCCACAGAACGCGCGGGCGGCCTACAAGCGGCAGGAATTCAGGTCATTCAACGGACTGAAATCGCCGCCACCGGATGAGACCAGCGTTTCGGATAATGACGAACACCACGACCCATACCCACCTACCTCCCACCCACCCCACGCCCTACCCCCACACTCCCCGCCCACACCTCACGACCACATCCAACAACAACAACAGCAGCATCAGCAACAACAACAACAATCACAACATGAAGAAAATCAGGTATGAGTTTTAATGTTTGTTTTTGTTATGTCTTTGTTTGTTTACATTGTGTTTAGTGTTTTTGTGCACTCTTTAGTCTCTTTGAGTAGTGTCCTCCCCTGAGTGCAATGAAGTAGCCGATAAGGAAGATATCTTACCCATTGAGTACGATGACCCAATCCTTTGAGTACAGTACCTTAACCCATTGAGTGTAATGACGTATTACTCAAGGGGTTAATGACGTATTACTCAAGGGGTTAATGTCATTGCACTCAAGGGGTTAAATTGACAATAAATATTACACTTTTCTAGTCAACGTATTCAGTCCGCGTTTTGTGTTCCATTTCAAGTGTTCTTTAAGAGTTATTTTCCATTATGGAGTAGATTCATGTCACTGAAAGATATACATATATTTTAGTAATAGTTTTTGACATGCGGGATTGAATAGTAGCAGTCATTTTAACCAATTTTACTTGTAAGCTTGTCGGTTTCATCACTCCCCAAAAAATCATGTTTTGTCACGTTATCACAGATCGGCCACTGATTGGTTGTGACGTCACGATCACTGTTTCTCAATCACGATATTTTCAGGAGAGAAAATTATATTAGTTCCTGGCGCTCTGTTGCTCACTAAACTTCTCTTGTCTGTCTGTATCAATTTCATTCTCCCAAGATACGAGACTATCACACAGTCAACTTGGGTGAGGTGTATTTATTTTTTTTTTACGGTATAATTCGACATACTGAGTCTTGGTGTCATATAGAGAAATGGCGGTCGCTCGTCGAATATGTTTACATCTTAAATATAATTTTTTTTCTACAACTGCCGCCATGCAAAGATATATACAGTTTTTCACTCCATTTAATATTTTTCTTCTGTCTCCGTGTAATTTCATTCTTACACATTATTAAACGAGTCATAGAACCAACAGATGACATGCACATTCAGACTCGTATATTTCGTCGACATTCTACAGCTCAGGACGATAGTGGATGCCGCCTAGACCATATAATAACGTCCTCCCACAAAACTAATGTTCCTGTACTTCATTTATCATTATTCTTCCTCGTTTATATTTCATTCCTTTGGGTACTGCACCGCCATACAGCCAACATGAATTGTAAGAACAGCGACATTTATGTACATTTCGGCGTCTTGTAAGAGAACCCAGCTTGGATACCGCCCCCCGAGGGAATTATTTATGCAGTGAAGCCAAGTTACGATTGATGATGTACTGTACACCATAGAACCTCGTGGTTTTCTTCTTATCCAGCAGGTGTTACAGTCACTTAGCAGCAGTGTTTTGTTGACATAAGTTCGGACATGATTCAAAAGCGAGAGGTTTTACGGAAAGAAACCAACTTTATATTGATTTATCAGGATTAATGAATGTTTCCACTACAAAAATTCGTCTTAAATGGTATAATTAAGACATTTATCTGACACAACCAAGTAATAATAAAGACAGTCACCCCACACTAGACTTGGCGTGGCCGTCCACAATAGAAGTAAATTCCATTTGTTTCACGAACCGAATTCCATGTGCATAATTTCCTCGTTTGGGTTGAACAAAATATTTTAACTTTCATCTCAGAGAATTGTGAAGTGTGGCTGATATAGAATGCATCTTCATCGTTCACATAGACTCAACTACAAGAGCCTAGGAAAAGATGGTAACGTTACAGCAATAGTGTTACTGATTATGTGGGATAAAAATTAATTCCCTTCTTCGTAAACATAAACACCATCAGAGGTGTTCCCCCTCCCCACTTCGTATACCACAATGCGGCTAAGGTCGTCAGTCCAGAAATATACCAACTTCTGTTACATTTTTGGCCCTAACATTGTCAAACATGATTTTAGAATGTCGTGCCCTCCTAAGGTGGCTGTGAGGGTAGGGGATAACAACAGAAAGGGGGAGGGGGGGGTTAAGGGAGTGGACTGGGGCCGCTAAGGTGTGTGTGTCTCGTATATCCCATGTTGTCTAGTGGCTAGGATACCTGGCTCTCACCCAGGAGGCCCGGGTTCGATTCCCGGCATGGGAAGACTTTTTCGTGGCGACCCAAGCGAGTGGACCCAGGTTCGATCCCCGGGCAGGTTGGAACTATGGACAAGTTTCTTTGCGCCATTTTCCTCTGTCTACCCAGCAGTAATTAGTAACCTGGATATTCATCGATTTGCGGTTCGTGTTCCGGGTAATAGTTAGCCAAAACAGTTGTCCGGCCTTCTTAGACTATTCCTTGACACTGGGTCATGCAACTCGTTAACTCAGGGTGTGGTTGTTGTGTTGGCGACAGCTCTACACCTTAAACAAATTCACCCCTAGGTGGCCCTTGGGCCCGCCATCTTCGTACACGCAGGGCAACCATTATTTGTTTCGTGCGTCAGACAGTACCCACCAACCGCCATGTCCTCCCTGGAAGATCATCATACCAGGTTGAGATTGACCGTAAGAAGTGACTACAGTATATGTACACTCGCAACAAAAAGTATCGGTGCATACTGTAGTGTGAACAATTTGAGACCAGTGACGATAGGTATTGGGAAAGGCGAGTTGTTCCAGCCGTATGTTGGCAGCCCTGGTCAAGTGAAACAAACCGTTATAAATAAGGTCGGGAAGTGATAAATAGACAGTATGAAATATGAGGAGCTCCCTGTTAACAAAATTATTTGTGATACTTGTGAATATTGCCACATTAATTTATGCTACCAAATAAACCACTCAACCTGGTCGTCCTGAGGGGTGGTGCAGCGTGGACGGCCGCTCCGAGACCTGTCGTCTGTAGCACCAGTTTCGAGGTATCGCCGAATCCATCGTGCAGCGGTGTTCCTGTGGACACCAACCCGCCGGCTAATATTTGTGACGCCGAACCCTTCCTTATGAAGGACAATAGCTCCTCGTGTTCCCTCTGAGGTTTCCATGTCGTCTGGCATGTGTAGATCTCTACTGCTTCATATTGCCTCTGTTTTATACCCACGTTCACCGAGACCTAACCCTCGCTCATCATTCAGTCGACACAAAGCAACAATCCGAAAAGAGGAAACAAACACACTGATTGTGGCAACACCTAGTGGGAGGTGGGTGGGGTTATGAGGATACACTTACCAACCTTCCCGACATATCACAGTGTATACGTATCGTTTCGGAAGTCGTCGATCTCACCCTGCACCGATACTTTTTGGTGCGAGTGTACAAAAAAAGTGGCCGAGGAGGACACACGCACACACACTAATAATAATAGTAATAATTAACCCCCAAAACAAACAAAGGACTGGTTTTTTAACCCCGACGGAAAAATACACAAACGTACAACAGACGCTCTCTTAAAAAAAAAAAAAGAAGAGATTCGAGAATGTATGACTCATTTCAGCTGCGGTACAAACATGGCGTTTAAAATGGCGTCGGATACCGTTTGAGGCTATACCTGAACAAGATAATATATTCTCTTGGTTGGGTGAAAATCTTAATGCACTGGTCTGTTTGTATGAAATATTATATGATAGGTTATAAGTATAGATTTTAGACTAATGCCCAAATTATAGGTCACATGATTGATTATAGATCGATTGCAACACACACACACTATACAGTCTATAAACCTAACCTCTGACGCCATTGGAACTCTTAAGCATTCTACTCATTAATCAAAACCAAATAACCTTTCTGTCCTTTCTGTCTGGATAGCTACCACCCCACCTCCTGTCTTAAGGTTCACAAGAAATGAGATCAGTGCTGTACCTGCTCGTCCACCACACCCCTGATAGCTAAACCACAGGCTAATTCATCGATAGTTAACAGCACAGATCACAAGCTACAATCAGATCATCGTTAACCCGGGCTTCTGTGTGGTGGGGGGGGGGGGGGGTGACGTACGATTTTTGAGCTGAGATGCGCTATACCCCACACGTCAAGAGGTATACAGTACGTCGAATTTTTTGTGTTGGAGCGTTTACCCATTGGCAGTATAGCTGGTATCGGTGGTGGTTTTAGTGGTATTGGTAGCGCCGTCTCCTGCCATATGAGTTGGTTGTACAGAGTTGGGTGAAGACTAGTGTTTGTTTATCCATTCAACATACGTCATTTTATGTTTGTGTGTGCCTTGAGAATTAGATTTGGGACTCCCTCAATAACCTGTAAATATGTGGCATCTATTTTAGAGTTATGGGGTTGATATTTAACTATTGAACATAAAAGTGATTGATATATACCTGTTGAGCATTTATGTGATTGATCTATAGCTGGTGAACAGGTGATTGATTTAATACATAGCTTTTGGACGCAATTTTTCACGTTACATTATATCAGACTACAACGAAAAATACAATAATACAAATAAGTAAAAATATTCTTTAAGTATATCACGTTAAAATCACAACCTGCCGTGACCTACGTGACTCAGTGGTTCGTATTTGTCCACAGTGTCTAAAGTATTTTGTCTGTATGTGTATAGCAGGGGTGTATAATGGTGTGTGTGTATTGTGTATAGGGTGTGATGTGTATGGTGGTGTGGTGTATGTGTATGTGTATAGTGTGTGTGTATGGTGTATGTGTATAGTGGGGGTGTATGTGTATAGTGGGGGGTGTATGTGTACAGTGTGTATAGTGGGGTGTGTATGTATAGTAGGGTGTATGTGCATAGGGTGTATGTGTATATAGGGTATGTGTATGGTAAAGTATGTGCATATGGGGTGTATGTGCATAGTGGGGTATGTGACACATAGTGTATGGGTGTATGTGTATATAGTGGTGTATGTGTGTATATGTATGTGCATAGTGGGAGTGTATGTATAGTGGGGTGTATGTATAGTGGGGTGTATGTGTATAGTAAAGTGTATGATAGTGTGGGGGTGTATGTGTATAGTGGGGTGTATGTATAGTGGGGGTGTATGTGTATAGTGGGGAAGTGTATAGTGGGGGTGTATGTGTATGTATAGTGGGGGTGTATGTATAACGGCGTATATATAATAAAATATGGCGGAGGTGTATATGTATGGCAATGGTGTATATGTATAGCGTAGGGTATACATGTACATCAAAGGTGTATATAAACATATGAATGTGACAGGAGTGTATGTATGTATGTGTGTATGTATGTATGTATGTATGTATGTATGTGTGTATGTATGTATGTATGTATGTATGTATGTATGTATGTATGTATGTATGTATGTATGTATGTAACGGAGGTGTATGTCAAGTGTGCCGGGAGGAAATGCCTGAGGGAGAGAGACAGGTTGTATGGTCAGGGAGGGAGAAGAGAGAGCGGAAGGAAGGAAGGAAGGGAGGGAAGGAAGGAGGGCGGAAGGAAGGAAGGAAGGAAGGAAGGAAGGAAGGAAATGAGGGCGGAAGGAAGGAAGGAAGGAGGAGGGAGGCATGAAGGAAGGAAGGAAGGAGGGAGGCTTGAAGTAAGGAAGGAAGGAAGGAAGGAGGGAGGCATGAAGAGAAGAAGGAAGGATAGAATCTAACCAAATATATATAACCAACACGGACATGACCACTTAAACACACACACACACACACACACACACACACACACACACACACACAACAAAACACAAAAATCGCTTTAAAAAAATCTCACCTTTTCTGGGCTCCTCACTACCCAAGTCACTCTCAATTCATTACGGAGGTTTGGTTAGGTTAGGTTAAGGTTAGGTTAGGTTAAGGTTAGGTTAGGTTAGGTTAAGGTTAGGTTAAGGTTAAGGTTAGGTTAGGTTAGGTTAGGTTAGGTTAGGTTAGGTTAAGGTTAGGTTAGGTTAAGGTTAGGTTTGGTTAGGTTAGGTTTAGGTTAGGTTTGGTTTGGTTTGGTTAGATAGGGTTGGATAGATAGATAGATGTGGATAAATTGATAGATGCAGGTAGATAGATTGATAATTAGCTCCAGATACATAGATTGATATATAGATCCAGATAGATAGATAGACTGCACAGGTACCCTCATGTCAACCTATTTAGGACACATCTCAGACACAGGCATTACGGGAGATACATTTATACATACAAGTTAAGGGAGACGGTGTTAGGGTAAGGTTAGGTTAGGGGTGAGGGAGTTAGGTTAAGGTTAGGTTAGGGGTGAGGGAGTTAGGTTAAGGTTAGGTTAGGGGTGAGGGAGTTAGGTTAAGGTTAGGTGGGGGTAGGGAGTTAGGTTAGGTTAGGGGAGACGGTGTTAGGGGTAGGTTAGGTTCAGAGTCAGGGGATTAGGTTAAGGTTAGGTTAGGGGTGAGGATAGGTTAGGTTAGGAATTGAGGTTGAAGATAAGAGTTAGGTTAGGGTGAGGGATTGGAGGTTAAGGTTAGAGGGTGAGGAGTTAGGTTAAGGTTAGGGGTGAGGTGGTTAGGTTAGGGGTGAGGGATTAGGTTAAGGTTGGGGTGAGGAGTTAGGTTAGGTTGGTTGGGGAGGTGAGGAGTTGGTTTAAGGTTGGGTTAGGGGTGAGAGTTAGGTTAAGGTTAGGTTAGGGGTGAAATTTGAGTTAGGACTGGGTTAGGGGTGAGGAGTTAGGTTAAGAGTTAGGTTAAAGAATTTGAGGAGTTAGGTTAGGTTAGAGTTAGGGGTGAGGGTTGGGTTAGGTTGAGAATTGAGAGTTGAACAAGGTTAGGTTGAGGTAAGAGTTAGGTTAAGGTTAGAGGTGAGGAGTTAGGTTAAGGTTAGGGTGAGAGTTAGGTTTAGGTTAGGAATTGAGAGTTAGGTTAGGTTAGGAATTGAGGAGTTAGGTTAAGGTTAGAGATTGAGGAGTTAGGTTAAGGTTAGGAATTTGAGAGTTAGGTTAGAGTTAGGTTAGGTTAAGGTTAGGTTAGGGGTGAGGGAGTTAGGTTAAGGTTAGGTTAGGGGTGAGGGAGTTAGGTTAAGGTTAGGTTAGGGGTGAGGGAGTTAGGTTAAGGTTAGGTTAGGGGTGAGGGAGTTAGGGGGCAGGTAGCGGCGCTGTGTTGAGGTCTCAGGCGTGATTGCTCGTTACGACAGGTATTTCGACGACGCTGGTCCGACTAATCTCCACTGTCTGCCGCCGACGCTGTGGTGGTAATTATCGCGGCGGAAAGGTTATTTTATTGTGTTTTTAATCATTAGAATGCGTAAGAGTTTCAATGATGTCAAAGGTCAAGTTTATGGTGTGTGTGTGTGTGTGTGTGTGTGTGAGTGTGTGTCCACGTTAATAGAGTATCGTTATTAATAGCAGTAGTAGTAATAGTAGCAGTTGTACGATTATTATTATTATTATTCAACACGGTGGTCGAGTTACGGAGGCCCTGACGTCAGCGAGCGGGTATAGTTTCGTTAAATATAATCGATCACCGCTGTCGACCTGTGACCTAATTATAATCAACATCGAACCTAAATGTAATGTCCTTATGGAATCTTTCTCCACCTGTACTTATCTCTTTGCCTGTACCTGTGTTTCTCTACCTGTACTTGTGTTTCTCTACCTGTACTTGTGTTTCTCTACCTGTACTTGTGTTTCTCTACCTGTACTTGTGTTTCTCTACCTGTACCTGTGTTTCTCTACCTGTACCTGTGTTTTTCTACCTGTACCTGAACTTTCTGTGCCTTAGACACTCTACCTGTACATGTTTCTCTACCTGTACTTGTGTTTCTCTACCTGTACCTGTGTTTCTCTACCTGTACCTGTGTTTTTCTACCTGTACCTGTGTTTCTCTACCTGTACCTGTGTTCCTCTACCTGTACCTCTATCTCTACCTCTATCTGCAGTGCTGTTGTTTCTGAATCAATGAAGAGAAATATACCGAGGAATTACACGTGCATTTCAGGGTTTGTGTGTGTGTGTGTGTGTTGGCTGGTAGACTCACTTCTGGTGTAGGAACAGCCGGACGGAAAAGTTACCTCCGAGCGGCGAGGCGGACGGCGGCGGACGACACAGTTCCATCTTATAATACACGGGCGGTTCCTCCTTCGTGTGGGGGAAATACCGTATAGGAGGGGGGATAACTCACCACCTAGGTCCTGATACTCAAAAGATTCGTATTGATTCGTGAGCTGGTGAGAATGTATCTAATATCAGTAGAGTCTCAGGTCAGTTTAGGTGTTCTCTTAGCCTGCGTTTTTGTGCCGTAGTTTTTAAAGGAGTCTCTTGGATGCGTTATTGTAGGGTAAATTAGAGAGGTGTTTCAGTGTGTGGTGGTTTTAAAGAGTCGATATTTGTGTTGTAGCGGAAGTGAAAGCTATAGATGCGTTCCCACACCTCTATAGGAAGAAATGAATGTGTTTATCTTTGTGAATTAATCGCCATGTGATTTATAAAGACTCTAGTTCAATTTTACGAAGAACTTAAAAATCACAGGGAGATAACAGACAAAATGTTCTTGTCAGATCTGTTCAACGAGGTGGCTAAAACCGAAAGATAATTATATTTGAAGCATGGATGTTCTCAACTGACGGAGCTCACCACAGGACAAATACAGAGTCCTGGGGTGGTATATATGAGGGTTGAAAGGGAGAGGTATTTTGTGAATTGATATTTCCTGAACAGAATTTGTAGTTAAGGTTGTTATTTGTTTGATAGACCAGTGACCGGAAATATCTGTTAGTATAAGGAGAGTGATGTGGTATCCTAACAACTGTACAGTGGTGGATTATTCTCTGATTAGGTCATTAGGTTATTACTGTTGACTTGTTATGTGTCTTCGCGGCTCGTGGGAGAAAAAATGGTTCTGTGTCTTTGAGAATCTATCTTGGTGTCGGAGTTTATGTTGAATTAGTTGATGGTTTTTGGGGTATCTTGGATTTGATTGTCGAGAAGAACAAACAGACAGGCAAAAGGGCGGAGAAGGTATGGACTCAGGGCGGGGAGGCTGGTGGCGGCGGTGGTCGGCGGGGGGAGCGAGCGTAAGAAAATGATGTTTTTACAGATAGAGAATGACGGTGCCGACGCCCGCCACACAAGATGGTGCCGCCCGCCCCGGGCAGCGCTTATAACCCGTCTTAACTAACACTCCAGCTAGTCAGTGGGCTGTTTTCGAACAGTAGAACAGTAATCAATGTAACTTTCCGAACACCAGCTATTTAATGATTTTTTTTTTCTCGTTTGATGTTCAATAATCAACTTAGTAATTAGGTTAATATAATTAACTGCCAGTTTTATTCGTGTTTACTTAGTCAGTATGAGAGTTTAGAATAGCGATCCGAAATGACTTCGAATACCTGTAATAATACGACTCCGTCACTAGTTCAAGGTCGTTCAATAATTAAATACTTGTAACAACCAATACTACTTGTGACTGGTTAGCTCATTTGCATATTTCGAAGAGTGGCCGATGTCAAGGAATGTTCGGAGTAACAAACTGAACGCCGATGATATTAGACTAGTAACGCCTTCCGATCGTTCGTTAATTACACCAGTCTCGTTAGTTCGAATTTCTTACAAGACAACCAAGTCGTTCGATTAGAGAAAACTGCGAAATCCGTCGACTTTTGTGTGTGAAATTTGATCACTAACTGCGGTCGGGGCCACCGTTCACCGCCGACACAAGATCCTTCGTTCGCCTGAGATTGTTCGGTAGTTCAGTAATTATTTAAATATGATGATCAACTGTTAATATCTCGTGTTGTTGTAGCTTAAAGGTAATTTGATAATTCGATGCGCAACGACCAGACTTGTTAGCGTAATGTGTACTAACTTACACTTAATATTTTGAACAGTGATGAAGGGGAAGAGTGTTCCGGCAACACTGTCTTGTGGGAAGTAAGATCAAATTAACTCTTCTATAACTACCAATATTATTAGTGTTTTATGAAGTAATTTAAGCGACTTTCGAACACTTACCGAACAGTGATCAGGATAAAAGGATCGAACACCCTCGTTAGCAGATGCGGTTCACTCCTAATAATCCTGTAATTAATTAGGTTTAATTACCTGTTTTGTGACTCGCTTTACCGAACACAAGGGGACGGTGATCGGAGTGACGTCACCAGGTAAATAAACAGGTGTGATTTAACAGGTGTGAATAGTCGGTATATAAGCCAGATGTTAATTTTCAGGTTAATCAGTAAACGACCAGGTGTAATTAGTTTGTAAATTACCTAAACGTTATTGATCAGTTGTGGTGTACCAGGTGAAATTAATTACTAAATCACCAGGTGTAAATTAAGTTGTAAATAATCTCAATCACTTGTGAAATAGATTAGATAGCTGGATATTTAATCTCACTAGCCGGTTAATTAGCTTAATTGACCGGTTGTTTGATCTCAGTGACCGGATACACATTTCAGACAGTTCTTTTTTGTCGCCGTTTGCCGGATTGGTTAAGAGGTTTAGCCGTTAACAGATTCCCTCTTGTTGTTATTTATTTTTAACTGTTTGTGACTGTTGTTTGGTCGGACCGTTAACTGGTGATGCTTGTCCCGTTATCCGGCCGCCACAGACGCTTGAGCCCGATGTATTAACCCCTGTTGACCGGTCACATAGTCTCCGTTAACAATACATAATATCTGTTGATTGCCTCCACGGTGTCTGTTTTCCTGTTGGATTTGCTTCCGTTAGCCAACAGCGTCACCTCCGTTAATTGTCTTTTATCATCACGGTTAACAGTCAGAAATCCTCCCGTTAAGTCATCACTCATTCTTGTTAATGGGGGAAATATTTAACGTAGTAGGGGTTATACTGTTAACTGTTATCACTCCGTTAACTGTAATCCGCGTTAGCCTTTTCAAAAACTACACCGTTGTCTAATTATACCCGTTACTAGACAAAACTACTCCCCGTTAACAGGCAAGAGATAATTTCCATAACATCACTCTCCGTTCATAGGCAAATAATATATTCCTCTGTTAACAGTAATCACCCCAATACTAACAGAAAAAAAAATCCCCGTTCAATCAGTACCTCCATTAACAGGAAAAGTCATCATCATTACCCCTGTACCCGTTAACAGACAGTAGATATTCCCCTTAATCGTTCAACATAACCTTTCCGTTTCCACCCACAAGTACCTCCGTTTAACAGTAACTTAATACCGACCTAACAGATCCGTTGTCAATAGACGTGGAAATTAGTTGAGGTTCTCCGCTGCTTATATTGATTTTGAAGACTGTCAAGCTAGGTGATGAGGGGGTGGAGGGACACACACACACGCACGCACGTCTTAAATACCGCTACAAGGAGGGTTCCGTCCGACCAGGCTTTACACCCCCTGTTCGCCCGCCCGCCCGCTCGCTTGCACACTCTTCTCCGCTTTTCCGTCCAATTAACCTCCGCTAACCGGCTATATTAACCTCTCTTATCCGGCTAATTATAATACCCAACAAGAGGCTATGGTATTATCCATGATTTAAGTAAGGTCCGTTAGGGAAGAAATATTGGATTCAATTGTCTATATCCAGATTCGTTAATATGGATACATAATCATAAACAGTATAGGTTAAAGTTGTAACCATCAGTTAACAGGATTATTTATTTTTATCACTAACACGCAACCTTTGTGTGTGTGTGCGCGTGCGTGCATGTGTAAATCATAAGGGGGTATTCTCAAGGTGCTAAAGCTGGAAAAGCATAACTTAGGCTGCTATAATGTATTAAAGTAATATTTTCATCGAAAGTCTTGAAGCACAGACCGCAAGTTTAGTTTCTACATTCTGAGTTTTGTTTTCAATATATCGTACCTATATCTGTATTTGCTGTTTATATATTAAATTCCTCAATAACTGTAGTCATTAATTTGCTCATTGGTTAAGAAGTATTTACATAGGAAGAATCACTACGCCGCCTCCGCCTCGTTAAGTATGGATGATTTTTTTCTTCTTCATCAGGAATATTTATTTCAGGAAGACTAATTAGCCAATAAACTTTGGAAGGTCGTAGTAGAAATAAGAATTATGATTATATTAGGTTAAAGGAGAAACATAATTGAGGATGTATCTATAGTCAGTTCAGTACAGAAAATAATCATAAGTTAGTGCTGAACAAAATTAAACGAACCGAGATAAACACAAAGAGCATCAGTTGTTTTAAAGGTTTAGAAGTAAATTCCTCTATTTTGTAAACTTGACTAAAATAATATATTTCAGTACCATTAGATATGACTGAGGAGATATGAAAAAAAAAACGAAAATTACCCAAGAGGAAAAAGTTAATACTTTGTAAAACAATAACGAAGCTTCTCATAGAATATAGTCATACATCTTTACTTTGGAAAGAACAAAAATAAACAAACAATTAATCCTTCCATAAAAATAGGGAAATTCGCGCCATAGTTGTTGAGATCAATAAGGAAGAGTTTCACGTAGATCTTCACACACAAGGTTGGTGTAGTTCGTGTTTTTATTGTGTTACTACGCTTCAACAACTGAGGTCTTACAAGGTCGTACTCTGAGCAGTTTACACACTAGACATTAACAGCTAAATATTTGTAAACGATACAACTCTCTGGTTAAAAGGAAATAAAATATTGAAGTAATGATTAAAGAAGATATAACAAATTGAGGATAGCTAATAAGTGTTTCCTGATTATTTCACTAGAAGGAGACTCGCGCCATCAGACACTACATGCGTGGTAATGTATCATATGATGGAATACATATACTTTTCTCATGAGTAGAGAATTACCAAAATATTTTTACCCAGCTTTTCACAACATGCATTAAACAAGAAAAGTGTCAGAGCTGTAATAATGCTATTGTCATTCTTCCCCTCAAGAGAAAAATAGATATAGGATACTTAAGAGAACGTCAGACCTGTTTACCGATTTCTAGTTGTGCGCCGCTTAACGGATGAACCTGATAATGGCGGCTCCAAGGATTGCGTCACCACACACGACGCATTACTAACTGGGCGATCGATATTTTGACAGTGTCGTTTGATGCCTTGTACAGAAGTAAAGATTAAATGTATATTTTTGTCCAGTGTCAAAGAAATAAATATTAACTGAGTTCTAAAATTGAATTGGCACACAAAGAATATTTTGTGTTATACTAATCATCTGAGTGTTGATTGGCTTCCACTTACTGCATCAGGTGTCAATACCCCATCAAGAGCGTTTTGACCAAGAGTTCAGTATTTTAAGTTGCATCTGTAAGGTGTGACTGAAGGTTTGAGAGAGAGAACTGGACAAGAATGCTAAATATTGCTTCTCTAACTCGGTGAGATTCTCAAGGCGCGAAAACTAATGACATGGTTAGCCAGAAACAACCCCATGATCGTGCCACTCATGTTGATTACGTGTCACAGACCTGAGCATCGTATTATAACTGATTAATGGCAAATGTTCCATCGTAAAATTTATCTTGGAATGTTTACTCAAGCTCGTCAAATCATTGTTTATCTTTGTCTTTGCCTTGTAAATATACTGTAGTGCTGTTATTAAAAAAAAAAAATCCATCACCGCCAGGCTTACTGAGCAGTAATAAATGTCATTCGTGAGATAAGATATGTCCGGCTGTCATGGGTCTTATCTGTCATATAATCTTATAGCAGCAGTGATTGTACCCTCGAGTAGTACCCAATTAAATGTCTTTTTTTTTAAGTAGCAAGATATTGTATAAAGAAGTTGCTTCATTACATATATGTTTTCAAGCGTATGAATTCCGTAAAAAAAAAAAACTTTTAATCTTTACCCCTCCGAACAAACTGTCTGCATAGCTTCCAAAGACTGGACCAGTCGGTAATGCGGGCTGGCCCGTGTGCTGGTAAACACCACTGTCGGCTTCATCCGCAAGATGGCGCGTTACACTACGTCATAAGGAGCCTTCGGCCGGTTTCATATAAAATCTGTATAGAAACACTTACCAATAAATTTCAGACACAACTAAACCTCACTCAGATAAGAAAATAACAAGACACAATTTAAAATTACGTGACTAATTGCCCAGAACATATTCAGCGATACAGTGAGTATGTATAAACAATATATTTAAAGAATTATCGATTATGATAAGGCTTTCGATTCAATAAATGTATTATCTGTAATAAAGGCTTTACGAAGTCAGGGAACCAAAGGAAATTTCCACTGACAATACTAGTGGTACACAGACACAGAAATGCTAACTCTTCACTTGTGTTGCACAGGCCATTGAAAATAACATATTAAAGTGAGGTAAGATGATTTACCTACGACATGGAAACAACTTTTCGATTTGGTTCAAAGTGTAAATACAGCCGTCATGCGCAGTTTTTGCACCTCTTTCGTTTTATGTTTGATGATATGTATTACTGCGCTTCAAGGACTAGGATGTTAAGCGCTTCTCCATACGTCAACTATGAAAATTTAAGAGAAATCTCAACGATAACGTTATTGTAACATCTGTTTAAATTGTGGCGTTTAACACATTCTTATTTTTATTGCCGACTTTATTTACCCACTTTACTTATGCCAATGCCTTTATTTATGCTAAACTCAACATAATTACAAGCATGAATATTACATCTGAACGAAAGAAACAAACCAAAGAGTAGGCTTAGAAATTATCGTAATCAAAACACTTTCAATATCTCAAAAATTTTCATATATAGGCCAAGAATATTAATTTAGGGGGAGTGGCCGAGTCTTAATTCGTAATGTAATCGATATCACTGTGTGGAAACTAGTCAAGCGAAAGTAAGAGAGGTTTTGTAATACTAGGTCGTACATTTAAAAAAAAATATCGTCTGTCTTAAATAAAAATAAAGTCAATAATATGTATTTTCAAGATCTACAAACTTGACTTAGGTGATGAGAAGATGTCTGATAGTTTATAAGAGTAGGAAATATAACTAACTGGGTGACGCTTCAAACAATACTCTCTCTCTCTCTCTCTCTCTCTCTCTCTCAGTCCTTCTTTCAGTTATTCCCCTCATTGTTGTAAAAGGTGCATCCGCCTTTCTCTGGTACTTCCCCCACTCCACCACAACAAACGACTCAAATCTGGTTTACTAGTGTCACGCTTCATGAGCATTACCCATCACCAACACGTTCCATTCGCTGACACATTCATCCAGTCGCCGGTATCTGAATCCTCCCTTCCTCCTTCATTCAAACTAATTTTTATTTCACTCTATCTTTATTCTTATGTTCGTCATTTAACTTTTATTAACATTCACTAGTAATTTTGTATGTCTTCATTTAGTTATTTACCTTTTTTTAACTTTCAATTCACAATAAACTGTTTTCCTCGATTAATTATTACTAACATTCGCTATTAATTATTTTATTCGTTTAACTTTGATCAACATTCACAATTAACTATTTTTCCTCTATTAATTTAATCACCATTCACAATTAACTATTTTTCCCCTATTAACTTTTATCAACATTCACAATTAATTATTTTCCCCTTTTAACTTTTATCAACATTCACAATTAACTCTCCTGGTATACTCATTCACTCCTAGACTCATTCACTAATATATGTATAACCTTTCCTCGGAGTTATTCACCAAAGCCGTGTTGTTACCTTAAAACAAGCGGCTGACTCATTCACTCGCTCAACACAACTCGCTTCCTATTTTGCATCAGCGTATCATTAATCATCTAACTTGCATCTCTCTCTATCACTCTTGGTTTTCACGTCGTCTTTCACCAGGTATCATACATACTCTTCCCGACAGTACTCTTAACTGGATAATTGACTCTTCCCGACAGTACTCTTAACTGGATAATTGACTCTTCCCGACAGTACTCTTAACTGAATAATTGACTCTTCCCGACAGTACTCATAACTGGAGAATTGACTCTTCCCGACAGTACTCTTAACTTGATATTTTACTCTTCCCGACAGTACTCTTCATTGGATATTTTACTCTTCCCGATAGACTCTTAACTGGATATTTTACTCTTCCCGACGGACTCCTAATTGAGTATTTTACGCCTCCCGACAGTACTCTTCATTAGATATTTTACTCATCCCGACAATACTCTTAACTGGATAATTAACTCTTCCCGACAGCACTCTTATCTGGATAATTAACTCTTCCCGACAATACTCTTAACTGGAAAATTAACTTTCCCGACAGTACTCTTATCTGGATAATTAACTCTTCCCGACAGTACTCTTATCTGGATAATTAACTCTTCCCGATAGACTCTTAACTGGATATGTTACTCTTCCCGACGGACTCTTAATTGAATATTTTACGCCTCCCGATAGTACTCTTCATTGGATATTTTACTCTTCCCGATAGACTCTTAACTGGATATTTTACTCTTCCCGACAGTACTCTTCATTGGATATTTTACTCTTCCCGATAGACTCTTAACTGGATATTTTACTCTTCCCGACGGACTCTTAATTGAGTATTTTACGCCTCCCGACAGTACTCTTCATTGGATATTTTACTCTTCCCGATAGACTCTTAACTGGATATTTTACTCTTCCCGACGGACTCTTAATTGAGTATTTTACGCCTCCCGACAGTACTCCGTGTTTCACTCTTCCCGACAGTACTCCTAACTAGATATTTTACTCTTCCCGAACATTATCACCCAACATTTTTTTCCATACATTTTTTACCATCTACCACTAACCTCTTTCTTTTTTTTTTTGGTCCTCTCTACTGTATTAAGTACGCATTTAATAAACCCGTAAACGCCACAAACATATATATTTTCCCCGCCCCTTAGACACTTTCGCTCATAGTCGCTTCTAACTCACAAAAAACAAACTTGATTCGCGTATATAGTCTTCCCTTTGTGAACCTATACTGCATTTAATACTCTCTCTCTCAGTTCGCTTTTATTATTATATGTAGCATCTATTAATATGTAATTGTTTATGACGAGTGTGTGAACTAAGCTATAAGCGCTTGAAGTTCTTATGTAGCTATAGTTGTTGATGTGTAGCGATGCATTATTATTACTATTACTAACGGTATACCTTTCCTTCTGTTATGTATTACCTGTACTGTCTACCAGCCTTAACCTGTACTGTCTACCAGCCTTAACCTGTACTGTCTACCAGCCTTAACCTGTACTGTCTACCAGCCTTAACCTGTACTGTCTACCAGCCTTAACCTGTACTGTCTACCAGCCTTAACCTGTACTGTCTACCAGCCTTAACCTGTACTGTCTACCAGCCTGTACCAGCCTGTCTGTCTGCCAGCCTTAACCTGTACTGTCTACCAGCCTTAACCTGTACTGTCTACCAGCCTTAACCTGTACTGTCTACCAGCCTTAACCTGTACTGTCTACCAGCCTTAACCTGTACTGTCTACCAGCCTTAACCTGTACTGTCTACCAGCCTTAACCTGTACTGTCTACCAGCCTTAACCTGTACTGTCTACCAGCCTTAACCTGTACTGTCTACCAGCCTTAACCTGTACTGTCTACCAGCCTTAACCTGTACTGTCTACCAGCCTTAACCTGTACTGTCTACCAGCCTGAACATTCCAACTCTTGATTCCGTCTATCTCAAGGATGTTAATGTTCTGGAGGTTACAGCCAGTCTCGTCTCCTCTTCCTCCTCCTCCTCTTCTTCTTTCTGCTCCTTCCCCTTCTCTTCTTTTTGCTCCTTCTCCCCCTTCTCTTCCTCCACCTCCGTTAATTCAGTTAATTCTTCATCACAATTAATTAAAATAAACAAAGTACTGCATCTTCTTTCGTTGTTGATTATTGATTATGTATGTATTTCTATGCTTCAATTACTAAAATCTTCAAGCTCGTATAGTCCAAGTAGGTAAAGAAACTACTAAGCATTTATCCTCCTTTCTTTGATGTTGTATTACTGCGTTAAGTTAAGGTCTTGAAGCGCTTATGTTATAGGTGTACTAACACAAGTCATTAACTATTAGAAATTATGAGACATTCAATTCTGGTGTTTTCTTAGTTTGTGTCTCTAAACTTGTAATATAATTCATTCTCTTACTCGAAGCATCGTATGTCAAGAAGGTTATGTTGTATTTCAGATTTGATTCCTTAATTAATAATAAGCGTGTTCTTTCTAAATTGTGTTAATGTTCATATAATTTGTCATTGTTGCAGTTATGAAAAACAGCTATATATTTTAATTACATTTACTCATTACATTAATTAAGGTTATATCTAGTTATTCAGTTATAAATGTTATCTGATTTATTGTTTATTTATTCACGTATATTATGATTGTGATATCGGGAGTTGTTTTTTTCTTGTTGGTTCAAGTTTAGGTTAATCTAATCTACGATAGTGTTGTTATCCTCTAGGGGATCGAGGCCATGTAAAAAGATAATAATAATAATATGCGAGACTTTTTTCTTTATCAGGAAATTTCCAATAAATTGTGTAACCTTATTTTTTTCTTGGTATATTTCAATCTTCTCCACATGCTCGAGATACATGGATAAACTAATGTCGAGTTAGTTGATCTTGAAAGTGACAAAAATACGAGTACAAGGTGTAAAATTGATTAAAGCGAGGCGTCATGTGAAAAAGTTTGGGAACCACCGCAGTCTAAGTCATTAACCCCTTAAGTCAGGTTAATGCCGCGTTGTGTTAATGTTATTCTCTCTCTATTATTGTATCCTTACAGTGTTGACCATATAACTCATAAGTCCTGTCTTTCATTAACACAGCAACAGCAGGAGGATGAGGAACCAGGTCCGCCGGGGTCAGAGCCATGCGAGGGGGTGCAGGGTAGGAGCCAGGGGGCGGGGGGCAGCTCCGGGGCGCTCAACACTACGGGTGAGCGCTGCCCCCCTGAGAGTGATGTGGACATGAGCGAGGATGAAGACGACGTGCGGTCAAGGGATAGCGTGAGCGCCACCATTGAGGGCAAGGTAGGTTCAGGCTCCTCTTGTCTTAACCCCTTGAGGGCGATGACTTGACCCCTTGAGCGTGATCACTTAACCCCTTGAGTGTGATTAACTTAACCCCTTGAGTGCGATGACTTAACCCCTTGGGCACTGTAACTATTACATTGAATCAGGAGTGCTTGTGGACATTCTTGCTGCTTATCCAAAATTTGCTAGCCCCCACTGATTAGTCGTCAAATAGAATATGACTTCTACTGTATATGAACCATTGTCCTGTTAATGAATATGATCTATTTTTTTGTGTATGAACCTCTGTCCTGCGTGGCAGTGAGAAGTGATACCACCCTCAGTGTCAAGACCTGACTTAATTACTCACAATACGCAAACTGTACTCAAGCTTTGTCAATAAATTTGTTAACCGTTAAATGTAATTCAAGAATTCAGGGAGGCAATTCAAAAGGTTGATGGGATAAGACGCAACTAAATGTTACTCTAACTAAAGGTTAATTAAGAAGTGAAATAAAAAATGTATTTCTAAAAGTCATATAAAAGTAACGTTGGGTCTCACGTTTAATTATGTTCACTGGACACCAATTGTGTGACTAAATTAATGTAAAGACTTGTATATAAAAGATTCAGGAACTTTTATAATTTTATATTTGTTGATGAGTAATATGATAATTATTGTAGTAATTAGCGAAGTACATCGATATATTATAACTGTACCTTAATTTTGTGTGATTTTTCGTTAAACTCTGTAAGATGTTAGTGATTATACGCACTTAATATTATTATTATAATTATTATTGCTGTTGCTGCGACTGCTTCACTCCCTACCAACTTATTTCAAATTTCTCCAAAATAATTATATATCACAAGACCAAATATTAATATAATTTTCATTTGATCAATATGTAGAGCTCAAATATATTCATGTGACCTCCCTAGTAAAGGTCAGTGATAAGACAGTCGGCAGAGGATGGAAGAATAAGTTAAATGTGGTGGTGATGACCCCTAGAATTATGTCTACAAATATGAACTTTTTACAATAACTTTCCATTAAGAGTACGGAGTAGTAGTAGTAAGAATAGGAGTATTAATTTTTATTAAACCTACAGTATTATTATTGACAACTGTAAATTTATTATCATTAGTACTATTATTATTATTATTATTATTATTATTATTAATAGTAGTAGTAGTAGTAGTAGTAGTATAAACAGTAATAGTAGTAGTAGTAGTATAAACATTAATAGTAGTAGTAGTAGTAGTATAAACAGTAATAGTAGTAGTAGTAGTATAAACAGTAGTAGTAGTAGTAGTAGTATAAACAGTAATTGTAGTAGTAGTAGTATAAACAGTAACAGTAGTAGTAGTAGTATAAACAGTAATAGTAGTAGTAGTAGTATAAACAGTAATAGTAGTAGCATTTATTACAAGTATTATTATTGTCCGCACCCAGTGTTCGCCGCCGCCGGTCGTGTCCCCAGGAGCACTGTCACTGCCGCCGTACCCTCCCCTCCCGGGACTACAGCCGGGGATGGACCGCCTGCCGTACCCCGTAGTGCCGGGCTCCCTCCTCCAGCACTCTATGATGTACATGGCTCACTACATGCCCCAGGTAAGCCGCTACATGTTGTTGTTTCTTGGTGTCACTTCGTCCTTCTGTAGCCACTCCCAAAGATCAGGCGGTCGGCGAGTCAGTCCCGTCTCTGCCACGTTCATCAAACATATACCTGTACTTCTTATTCTTGGTGACTCGCTAATCAACGGAACCTAACTCAGCAACTATAACTAAACTAAACCAGACTTAATATTTTATATAGTTTACCTTAAGCAAATCTGCCAGGATTTTCTTTATAAAAAATTCAGGGCCGGGAATAAGCTTTGTCCGTCGGAAGGAACAGATTGTTCCCGT
Source organism: Homarus americanus (assembly GCF_018991925.1). Taxonomy (NCBI): domain Eukaryota; kingdom Metazoa; phylum Arthropoda; class Malacostraca; order Decapoda; family Nephropidae; genus Homarus; species Homarus americanus. Next base: position 521,786 of record NW_024723050.1, on the reverse strand, counting down.
AGTGTTGTTGACGGGGTTACTATACGTATACAGTACTGTTGCTTATTATTGATACTGTACTATAATATGCGGAGTTGAATGGCCGTTATCTTCGCTGAAATTGTTTAATAATTTTTTTTAATTTTTTTTTATTTTTTAATAATATTGTGTAGTTAGGTGACGGTTCTTTGTTGCAATATAATAACGTCCTTTTTTCCTCCTTGTTATCTCCTAGACTGAAAATACGGACTATATAGAAGTGATAGCTGTAAATCCGTGCGTCCGATCGCTTGTGTTGGAATTAGTCTCCGCTTGATAAACTTTCAATGGAATAAAGTGATTGGTCAATTTTAGTGTGAAAATGTTTTATGTGACAACTTCATGGTAGAGAATGATGGGTGCGTTGCTAGGCTAAGTAATTACATACTGTAGTTATTGTATATTTTTCGGTGACCGGGAGCGTGGAGTGTGTCGTTCTAGATGTCTCGGTGTTTGTATGTTTTATTTCATGGTTTTGGTTTTGTTTAGTTAGTCTAAGACCCGATTTGTTCTTAGATAATTTGTTTATTTTTCCAAGTACGGCCAAGCGTTATCAGTGACCAATTGCTGATGACCGGTATTCATTGTATGTTTGTTTTTATTTTTACTTTAATGTCTTTTTTAGTGTGTGTTTTGTTTGTGTTTCCTGTAGTGTGTGTGTGTTCCTTCGTGGTGAAGAGGGGCCATATTATTGAAGCTGAATTATTTTATTTGTGAGTGTTGGTTTTTTTTTTAGATCTCAGGTTTGATTTTGATTTAATAATTGTTTTCATGTTTTTTTTATTCCTTTAGTGTGTTTCTTTTATTATTGTATAGTTATAAGTTAATTTTTCAGGTGATATGTTTTTTTTTATTGTGTATGTATTATTTATTAGTTTGTATATATTTTCTTTGTTTTTTAATTGTTTTTCTTATAGTTTGTAACTTTTATATAAAACCTGCTTTTACTGTGTCATTTTAACCTTCAACTATACCGGGTATATATATTTTGAAAATGTTATAATTTCATCACTTCTTTTTCAAATTTATTAATTTTTGATAGTTATTTTTTTTGTAATATTACAATTACATATTTTTTCAATATTTCCTTGTACTAATTTTGTAATTTTCTGATGATTTTCTTTGCAATATTTTTTTTTAATTTCGTAAGGTTTTATTGTAATAGTTTCACTATTCTCTTAATTGCGTTAGAAATATTTCTCGTTTTCTTTTTTTTTGTAATGTGTGTGTAATATTTAATATTTTCTTCATTTTCTTTGTAACATGATTGTAATAGTTTGTTTATATTGTATTTTGTAATTTTACTTAATTTTTTTTTATTCCAAAATAAGTTAATTTCTTTAACATTTTCTGATTCTTTTATAATGTTTTTCATTGTAATCTTCTGATATTTATTTTCTTTGTACTATTTTCTTTGTAGTTTTGTTTATATTTTCATCTTTTCTTCATTATCTCTTGATTTTCACTTATATTTGATTAATATATTTATACTTTAATTAACCGCTTTAGTTATCATTCTCATACAGTTTAATTTTCTTTGGTTAAGTTACCTTAAAGCGTTTCTATATTTCCATTAATTTTAGTCACTCAGTAACGTACATTTCCACCCCATGTGTATAGTGCTCATGGGGGGGGGGGTACACATGATTTAAGTTTCATTACGGTATTTAACTTCGTATTCATCTCTTATAATTTAATAGATTCCTCTATAATTTATTGCATTCGTGTATAATTTAATGTATAATTAATTTATTGTATTCCTCTATGATCTATTGTATTCGTTTTTAAAGTGTATTACATTCGTCTCTATAATTTATTGTATTCGTCTCTATAATTTATTACATTCGTCTGTATAATTTATTTATTTCGTCAAATTTATTGTATTCGCCTTTATTAATATGTTCGTCTCTAATTTATTTATTTCGTCTATAATTTATTGTTTTCGTCTCTATTATTGTGGTCGTCTCTATAATTTAGTGGCTCATCGTTGTTTTAATTTCCGACTGCAATTTACGTTTTTGCCGACTGATTTTTTTGTTTCATCCTTTTTGCTTTTGTTTTATCCTTTTTTGTTTTGTTTTATCCTTTTTTGTTTTGTTTTATCCTTTTTTGCTTTTGTTTTATCCTTTTTTGTTTTGTTTTATCCTTTTTTGTTTTGTTTTATCCTTTTTTGTTTTGTTTTATCCTATTTTGGTTTTGTTTTATCCATTTTTGTTTTGTTTTATCCATTTTTGTTTTGTTTTATCCTTTGTTTTGTTTTATCCTTTTTTTGCTTTGTTTTATCCTTTCTGCTTTGTTTTATCCTTTTTTTGCTTTGTTTTATCCTTTTTTGTTTTGTTTTATCCTTTTTTTTTTTGCTTTGTTTTATCCTTTTTTTTGCTTTGTTTTATCCTTTTTTTTTTTTGCTTTGTTTTATCCTTTTTTGCTTTTGTTTTTTTCGTGCCTTATTTTTGTTTTTCCTTGAAGACGACTTAGCTTAGCCAAAGATCACGTCTACACCACTCTTTGTTATTCCTCGCATCATTGTACTGTCACTGTTATCTTGGTTTATTGTTTTATATTGTATCACTCTTGTATCAATCGGTTTGTATATATATAGTAACTTTTTTATTATTTTTATGTTCCCTTTATTATCAGTTATTTATCTTTTTACTTTATTTAGTTTGTCATTTGATTGCCATTTACTGTTCATATTTTTTTCATATTTTTTATCGTGTCTTTATTTTTGTGTTTATTATCGATATCTTTATTATTATTGTTGTTTCTTTATGATTTATCACTGTTGTTATTTCACTTATTATGAGTTATATTATTTTGTCGTCCTTTATATTATTATTGTTTCGTTATGTTTTATTTTTATTCTTGTTTACAATTTCTTCTTTTTCTCTCTGTTTCCTATGTCCCAATTTATCACCTTTCTTCTTTGCTCTCTATTCCTGGCCAGTGGTTCAGAATTAATCCTCCGTTTTTTTTTCGTTTTTCTTATTACTTTTTTTTGTCTATTTTGTCCTTTTCTGTACATTTTTACTTTTGTGTGTTGTTTTTTCTTAATTTATCGCGTTGTTATTTATCCGTTATTCATTATTGGTTTATTCATATTTTCGCCTTTGTTAGTATTTTTTTTTTCGTTTTTCCGTGATTGAATTGTATTTTTTTTGCTTATTTGTGGTATTTTTCGCCTTATTTTAATTTAGGCTCGTAGTCACATCAATGTTCTTGTCGTGATTTGATGATGTTGGTTTAAATTGATGTTTGTCGTAACTTAATTTTGATATTTGTTGTTGGTGCTTTAGTTGCCAGTAAGTAAATTTCATTCACTTGGTCATAATCTTCCAAACAGATAACTTCTTGTTTTTTTTTTAGATATTTAGATTAAAATAGTGTTATTATTACTGTGTGTGTGTTTTTAATATTCATGTACGTTAAGACAAAGAGGTCTTTATGTGCGTAAACTAAGTATTCTTAACACAAACGACTATTATTATGAATTATACATATATGTTTATTGTATGTTGATGTTATAGAAATATATTACTGTGCTTTACCAACAAAAGTTCATAAGCGCATAGACTAGATCAGAACATGTGTTAGTCGTCAACACTTAATATTTTTATTGTACGACTCTCAGTGTTACGTTGATTTACCGAATGTGGGCTTGAGGTTACTCGCTTCTATACCGTCCAGTGATGAATCTAAATATCTGACTTATCTGGTCACCTCAAGAATCTCCACCCCAGCTTATTTTAATTAAAAGATTAACCGCCCTAACGCTGTTTGGAGATAAAGTTAGGTTAGGATACTTTAGATTCATCACTGGACGGTATAGAAGCGAGTAACCTCAAGCCCACATTCGGTAAATCCACGTAACACTGATCGTCGTACAGTAATATATTTTTATAACATCAACATACAATAAACATATATCTCATAATTCACAGTAATAGGTAGAATGCGTGCTTAAAAAAGACCTTAGTTGGTGAAGTATAGTAATACATTATATAACCTGAACATTTTTTTTTAAGTTGAGTGTAGAAAATGAAACTTAGTGAAAACTACTAAAAACATCAACCTCTTAATTTATAAAACAACAGAGATGATGAAACATTTCGATAGTATTATTTATTACGTGCGATAGTTAATGTATTTTATTTATTTATTCTCATGTTTTTTTTATAAATTTTCTCGCATCTCTTCGTAATTATGCTGTATATTATTAATATAATGCAAGCAAAGTTTTATCCTAGGGATTCTAAAACTATAGCATAATGCAGATTGTCGACATAATAGCATAGCGTGTCTCCTTCTTACAGGTGTCACCGTTCTCCAGCGGTCTGGGGAGCAGCGGACCCCCTGAGGAACGCCGCAAGAGGAACCGCACCTTCATCGACCCGGTGACGGAGGTGCCGCGGCTGGAGCAGTGGTTCGCCATCAACACTCACCCCAGTCACAACCTCATCCTCAAGTACACGGAGGAGCTCAACCGTATGCCCTATCGCCAGAAATTCCCTAAACTCGAGCCTAAGAATGTCCAGTTCTGGTTCAAAAATCGTCGCGCCAAATGTAAGAGGCTGCGGGTGTCCATATAGACTGGTGTGTCATCGAGGACTTCCCACAACTCTTTTTACCCCACTACGAGTGCTGTCCAGAACTGGAATCCACGAATGTCCAGTTCTGGCTCAAGAATAGACGCGCTAAATCCAAGAGGATACGGGAGTCCATGTAGGCCTTGGGAGTCAACGTAGGATGTTTTGCCTTTAAGGACCATCTCTACAGGAGCTCAGCCGCATGTCTTACTACCAAAGTTTCCTGTACTCCAGCCCAACAATATCTAGTACTGATTCAAAAATCGCCGAATCAAGTACAAGCGTCTGCGGGCCATCACGATGGGTTGTTCGGTGGTTGAGGACTTCACCTATAGTCTTAAGTCTTATTACCCAAGGTGAAGCACCTCTGTTGACACGTTTCTTCAAAGGTTCCTTGGAGGATTAGCCTTCAAGAGCCACCGCTACGGACTTGCCTGAAAGAGCGCTGACAGTATGAACGCAGAAATAAAACTTAAACAGAAGTTCAGTAAACATGGCGTATGTGAACCAAAATTAACGTTTCTGCTTCGAGTTTAACCTGAACTTCTAAGGCTTGTGAGGAGATCTGGTCTTATCTTCTGTTCATGAAAACTACAGAGTAGCGGGACAGACCTCGCGTCGTCCACAAACAGAATCGGAGTGGTACGCTTTGATCCGGTGCAATGTGTCGATGTCTTGTGTTACTCTCCTGAGACATGATGAGGTGGTCCGAAGTTCCTCGACAACACGTGAGTTCTCCAGCTGTATCCTGGAACTCCCACGTGAGGTTATCTTGCGACCTTTTGGAAATTATTGTCAAAGTACAATCAAATTGTCTTGAAAAACGCGTTTGTTTACAATCCTTCGGGAGCAATATTATTATTTTATTGTTTTGGGTGGCCATAACATGGTAAATTTACAATAGTAAAATTTATTACATGTTCTCGAAGTGATCGATATCTTATATATACTAAATATTTAAAGAGTGTATCCGTGGTGTTGAAAGTTTAATATAAATCACACTGGATAGCCTTCAAAAATAGTCTTTGAAACAGTGGAGTGAAGGTGGTAAATGCTGTGTTGACCTTGTGGATCAGTAAATACACACATTCAATGTCCGCTAAAGAAAGTCAAAATCCGAAAGCTCTGGGGAAAAAGATGTTCAGTGAGGCGTTATCGACTGAATCATATAACCCCTTGCTAAGGACAATAACAAAACGTGTTTTGTTCGGGTATCGTCCAGGATTTACGATGTAGCACGAGTACTAAGCCAAACTCAGCTCCGGTGAACCTAGAAATTTAGTCTTTTTTTTCGCATTTTGAAAAGTGTAGCAATAACAAAACCGGTGTGTTGTGTGAGACATTTTGCTTCTCCTATGATGAATTCAGGTACAACAACAATAATAATCCAGGATACATGAACTGTATACTTGAATAAAAAATACATATACATAAGCATAAACATCTCAGATGTCTGTGATTTTCGTTCTCTCGTGGGTGCTGCGGTCTGCTCGTAGTGAACGATGACACCATGCTAGTCTCGTTTGCTCGTGCCTGAAGGAAGACCACAGTGACTATACAAATTTTTATGCATTCGTAGGTGCTATTAAATGGTAACCAAGACGGGAAATTCATACAACTCGTAGCCATGGACGGATAACAATGAAACAACACGCAGCGAATGTGGAAAGATAGTGAGTGAGGACGCAACGTTAAGAGCACTGCCGCAAAGATCCCCCGGGTGTGGATAAGTAATATTTATATTCCTACTGGCATATGTTTGCCCTTTATTTAATAATGCTTTGCCGTGGCTTAATAACCAGAGTTGCCATTTGAGTGTTTACCACGACCCGTGAATCCCAAAAACCTCGACTGGTAAAATGACTGACAGCCAAACACGTTACGTCACAATAGCTGACATCAAAATAGGTAACGACACCGGCGCTTCGGGGGAGATTAGAGAAATAAGTAACAGAAAAGCAATTATATGCCCGTACAATTACATCGTTAATTTTTACGGTGTTTGTGACTGACACTTTTTTATAAACGAGATGAGAAGGAATTACAAGAATGAATATTTACAGGAGTTTTTTTTAAGTTAAAACACTTTCATTTGAAATTAATGCCCAATTTTTTAAGTACACTTAATGCATCATTCTACCTGGGTGAATTAGGAAAAAAAGTTTTTTTCCCTAGGGGGATTATCCGAGTATGTATATATATATATTATATAGAAGATATACACTAAGTAATTCTGTTAAAAATTGCCAAACTCAAAAAACTATCCCACGTTCCTTTGACAATATGACAGTGACCCATGAACAGGACTAGTAGTATTTCTAGGGAATCAAATGTGTCTATCACTTGCACCCGCAAACACAGACCTGCCAGCCAGACATACAGATGAACAGTTAATAATGCTAATCTATCCGTGTTTTAATTAACATGCTTGAAATCTAAATTACAAAGCCACTTATTTTATATTGATGACTATTGTATACCGTGCCTATGAGTTTTCTTGAAACATGAAACTGATGTAAAGTTAACGCGCTTACATTTTATTTTATATTTTTATTTTATTTTATTTATTTTTTTATTTTTTTTTCAACTAAAGTGGTTCTCACTTCTTACAAATATCAACAATAAAAGCAAAAAATAAATTGAAGAAAAACGAATAAACACAGCGGCACGGGATACACGATTAAGCTTACCAACCTCCTCGCCTTTATAACAGGTAAATAAAAAACAAGTACTCGATGTTACATCAAACAAGACTTACACGGTAGTTCATTCACCATAACTGACACGACATACAGCGCTCAAGAGGATGACTGCGGCAATGTAAACAAACTGACCGATGGAGAGTAAGCGAGCGACCTTTGTTGTGCTGTATATAAACCCGTATGTACTCGACACCAATCATTCAAACGGACCAGAGTGAGAGAGAAAGAATAACACAGTATATTCACCAACGCTTATACTCGTAAATTCAGTCTGTCAGTCAGTCATTCAGTCAAGTTATTTATTCATTCCTGTAAATTATTGACCGATGATATTATTACACCCTACTAGGATTATCGTATATGTTAACCTACAACCAGTGTCATCATTATTATTATTATTATTGTTATTATTACTATTATCATTATTATTATTTTTATTTAGTATTGTTCTTCAGTGTGTAAAGACTTAATATTAATCACGTCTAGTCATTTTGATGGATGTACAGTACCTTAACCCTGGAACCTTGGAATCCAGAGAAAACGGAGACCCTGAGATTAAGAAACATTTGAATCTGTATCCTAAAGAGAAATTGGAACTTTGAGATGTGAGAAAACTGGGACCTAAGAGAGAAACTGGGACCTTGGGATGTGGCAAAATACTGGGACCTGGTAAACTTAGGTCTACGGTCTCGAACTGATACGCAACCCCTCACTTTCCCTGCCAGTCAGTCTCCCAGTTAACGGTCTATCGTGTATTAGGTGCAATGTAACAGGTGCATTGGAATGGTGCGATATTGTTCCATTGAGGGACTAATCTGCCTCGTTCTCTTGTACGAGAATTTAATGGAGATTTTTTGTTTTATTTATTTAGATTTTAAGTAGAAGGAAGACTCGGTTTCATTATACTCGTACACAAAGATACAAAGACATACTCATACTTACACAATCACACTTATACACACACACACACTTTTACACACACACACATATACAAATATATATTCAAACATACATATGAACATAAAAATATAAATATATATATAGACAAATATTATACGATATTTTTTCACTATATATTTAAGATTACCAATTTGTTTCAGTTGAATTGTTCAGTCATTATTTTTTCGTACACATTTACAAAACTGTACGATTATAATTATTATTATTATTATTAACTATCATGTACCGATGACTACACTCACCTTCTGTTTAACACGTGAATGTAGAACTGTACAATTTTTTTATTTTTTTTCTTCATATCAATTTCCGTTTCCATTGGCACACACATGACTCTACAGAGGTTTTTTTCAAGTCTCCCTTCATAGTGGTAGTGTATCATTGCTTCATTGTTTCACGGTGGTTCGCTGAACCATTTGGCCTGGAACAAGATCTTGGAGAGACGAACCGCATGAATCTGGTTCCTTGTGATATTTTTACTATATATTATCTGTAACTTGTACATAAGATTGTTATATATATTGAAATTCCATGGAGGATGTAAATGCGTCACTTTTTATTTCATCCGTGTGTGTATGTAATTCGAATATGTATATGTGAGAGTATACCTGTAATGTATAATGTATGTCTGAATGTATGTTTGGGTATGTACGGTCCGTGTGGCTGTACGTGGTAATATTTCAACAGGAGACGACCTACACAAAGGTTAATCCACAACATTGTACTTCCAGTCTTGTCATTTTAATAGACCAACGTGTTATACCGATTGTAAACAACTAAAAAAAAAATAACAAAATTTAGTCAAGAAAAAAAAGAAGCCATTTTTGCATTTGTTATCTCGTGATGGAGGAGTCTATAGAAGTCACTGTTTTTTTTTAAGATAAATTTCAGATTAGTGACAATAGTGAGGCAGTTTTATGTAATTTTGGTTTTAATCTTGGACTTGTAACGAGAGAGAGAATTTTTTTCATTATTATTATTATTATTGTTGAGAGTGTAATAATGATAAATGAGTCACACGTTTTAAATTTTGTAAATATCCAATTTTTTTGTACGTTTAATGTTTAGTGACAACCCCGTGAAGTGTACTAAAGACTTGAGTGGGGAGATAGTGTGTGTGTGTGCGTGTGCGTATCTCTCTCTCTCTCTCTCTCATTCTTCAGTCTCTCTCTTTCTCTCTCTCTCTCATTCTTCAGTCTCTCTTTCATTCTTCAGTCTCTCTCTCTTTCTCTCTCTCTCTCATTCTTCAGTCTCTCTCTCTCTCTCATCCTTCAGTCTCTCATTCTTCTCTCTCTCTCTCTCTCTCTCTCTCTCTCTCTCTCTCTCTCTCTCTCTCTCTCTCTCTCTCACCTCAACTTCTAAAAAGTGTAATAAACTCTCACAATGTAAATAAACTTACATAAAAATTTTTCATACCCCTGTTGTAATCAGGACCATTTTCATGTTGATGTAAACCTTTCTCCCGAGTGACTCCCCTCCCCCTCAAGGTGACTTCTCCCCTCACAAAGGGGTGACCTATCCCCTATCCCCATGTGAGCCAAAGTTGGTGTACCCCCCCCCTCCCTCCCTCCATCCCCCTCCTTCCTCTTCCCTTCCTGATAAATAGACCTTTATAGAGCAGGTTAAATAAGATGTATTGATTCTAGTGTTGTTCATAATAAAAATGTCAATTTGCCTTTTGGTGGTATTATTTTATTACCTTTTTTTGGATAATATGAATTTTGACTAGAGAGAAAACTCAATCAGGTAAGATATACTCCGTGTTACCTGAGTTGCAGGGAAGCAAAGTGACCAGCTGCACGGAAGGAAATTGCAAAGTGTGGTTCATAATATCGTTTAGAAGATTTTAATATGTAAAAAAAAAAGTAAAATAATGAATAAAAGATAAAATGAACCTTTGTATTAATCCCAAAAGAAAATGATTAAAAAACTTTAATAATAAATACCCCTACATGTTAACGTATTGGTTCATATTATATTAGTTAAGTTTATATTTACGAGAAGATGGTATTGAAGATGAATCATTAACCACGGTATAAATTCCTGGGTTCTTATGTAACCGTATTCACATTAAGTTGGTTATTCATCTTACGCAATGAGTTAACATATTGTACTCCAGGGGCTCATTCATCGTACTCTAGGGGCTAATTCATCGTACTCCAGGGGCTAATTCATCGTACTCCAGGGGCTTATTCATCGTACTCCAGGGGCTAATTCATCGTAATCCAGGGGCTAATTCATCGTACTCCAGGGGCTAATTCATCGTACTCCAGGGCATTTATCGTACCATGGGCTAATTCATCGTACTCCAGGGGCTAATTCATCGTACTCCAGGGCTAATTCATCGTACTCGAGGGGCTAATTCATCGTACCAGGGCTAATTCATCTAGGGGCTAATTTATCGTCCAGGGCTAATTCATCGTATTCCAGGGCTAATCTATCGTACTCCATGGGCTAATTCATCGTACTCCAGGGCTAATTCATCGTACTCAGGGGCTAATCATACTCCAGGATCGTACCCATGGGCTTATTCATTATTATTCATCAGGGCTAATTCATATTCATCGTACAGGGGGAGCATCGGGGCTAATTCATCGTACTCCATGGGCTAATTCATCGTACCTATGGGCTTATTTAGGGCTATTCATCGTACTCCAGGGGCTAATTCATCATTCCGCTAATTCATCGTACTCCAGGGGCTAATTCATCGTACTCCATGGGCTTATTTCAGGGCTAATCATCGTACTCCAGGGCTAATTCATCGTAAGGGCTAACTTCGTACTCAGAGGCTAATTCATCGTATTCCAGGGCTAATTCATCGTACCCAGGGCTAATTCATCGTACCAGGGGCTAATTCATCGTACTCATGGGCTAATTCATTGTACCCAGGGGCTTATTTATCGTACTCCAGGGCTAATTCATCGTACTCCAGGGGCTAATCATCGTACTCAGGGCTAATTCATCATCATGGGCTAATTCATCGTCATGGGCTTT
>NW_024723050.1:493032-505532 GCF_018991925.1 Homarus americanus | reverse complement strand
TGACCGAGTAGAAGGCCTTGGTTCGGTCGATGAAGGCCATGTACAAGTTACGACACTGTTCTCTGGCGGGCAGGAAAGATCATGTCAGTGGTGCCACGTGATGGTCTAAAGCCACATTGAGTTTCTGGGAGGAGGTCTTCTGCCTCAAGAAGAAGTCTGTTTAGGAGGACTCGCAATAATCTTGCCAGCTACGGACAGCAGCGAGATCCCGCGGTAGTTGCCACAGTCTGACCGGTTTCCCTTGTTCTTATAAATATTGACAATGGAGGCGTCTTTAAGAGCTTGGGGGATTTCCTCCTTTTCCCCTGTATTCTCCAGTAGAGAGTGGAGACGGCGGCAAGCAGAGGTCCTCCTGCTTTTTACACCTCGGCTGGGATTCCATTAGACCCTGAGACTTTGTTATTTTTCATCTGTTTGATGGCAGCAGCTACCTCATCCAGGGATGGAGGATAGCTGAGGTGGGTCAGCTCTAGATGCTGAGGGACCTGATGGGTAGTCAGGACATCCACAGAGGTGTTTCGGTTGAGCAGCGAATGGTAGTGCTCTTTCCAGCGCTGAAGGATGCTTTATTTTTAAGCCAGTCGTTATTTAGATTGCGAAGTTCGCGTTGGGCCGCTACTTTCTTCTTGCAGAAGGTATCAGCTTTGGTCCGAGACTAAGGGTTGTTCTGTCAGTCAGTTAAATCAGCACGTTTATCATCGACGAGTACATTGATTTTTGGGTTATTGTCATCAAGCCAGTCCTGGTGTATTCTTTCGGTCTGGCCAAGGGTCTCTGCAGGTTTTTGTCATGACAGTGTTGAGAATATCCTATTCGGTGTTGGGATTTGGGTTATTTGTTGTCGGGTTGTTTATCAGCCCATGTTCGAGCTGCTCTCTGAAAGCATGTGCTACCGCTGGATCCTCCAGACGCTCAGTGTTAAAACCTTTTCTGGAGGCTTCCTGCCTCCGCCGTTTTGAGACGACGTGAAGTGATGGCTTGGCTCTGACGAACCGATGGTCAGTGCCGCAGTGGCCTGAGCCGGGGTGATGAGGACATCACGGCGATCTCTTTCTCTGACAACGATGTAGTCAATGAGATGCCAGTGTTTGGATCGTGAGTGTTTCCACGAACCCTTGAACTTGTTGGCCTGCTTAAATACACACACACACACACACACACACACACACACACACACACACATTATTAATTTTGTCCAAACTAGGATATTATAACTATTTAGTAAAGACATTAATTGTGTATATAATTCCACATACAAAATACAAAAAGAAAATTGGATTTATAACTCATATATGATATTTTTTTAATGGTTAGTTACCTGTAGCTTAGAATTAGTTTAAATTACCCGGGATTTGTCTCATGGCTGTAGGTTAATGGGTTGACTTATTTAAGTTATTTCGTTAGTTATAGAATTGAGTTGAGTTATCTGGTGCTTCTTGTTATGTGTTCGTATTGTAGTAACTGTTAAGAGACTGATTTCTATAAATTTTGATATTACTTCTATCTATTATTCGTTTGGTTTTCATCAACAAGCGTTAGTGTGTAGATTTATATACTTGTGTACAGTAAGTCGACGCTGAGGAGGAGTGTTGTTTTTGTTGATTAAGAAGCGTTGACATGAACGTTTTTCACACTTAATATTCAGGTAAGTTCACAATTGCTGATAAATTCAATTGTTATACCGAGAGCTCCCCTTTCTTCACTTCACCGTCACAGTAGTCGCAATAGATGATATGATATGGCGTCTCTGTTAGGATTCAACCCTCCAACGGTTATAAGCACAGGAGGATCGAACACTGCTCTGATACGCGCAATCCTGGCCTGAGGATGAGTAAAGGAGGCATAAAACAAAAGACGATCTACCTGACAGCACAGGAGGATTGAACACCTCTCTGATACACGATCCTGGCCTCAGGTAGAGTATAAGAGGCACAATATAAAAGACGATCTGCTGGGAAATTTAATATCTAAATGGGGTTTAACGCCTCGTCGCACTATTATTGCCTCAGATCTGAAAACAAACGGATATTACTGGAGGATCAGTCCCGCCTACTAATCAAGCCGTTGAGCTGTACAAGAAGAAAATATACGAGTATACCAAAGATTACTAAGATGTACACACTCCACCATCCAGGAAGTTCATGGCTGACAAACATACTTACATTTATCTCTCTCTCTCTCTCTGGTGATGGATGGGGAGTATATCTTCTTACGATAGAGCTCATATGTTTTATCTGACGAGGTCTTTATATCCTTACTTATGACAAGCTATAAATGTCACTTTCACATCTTGATATTTACGTTGATTTATAATTTTAATTTGGAATGAGAGAAATCAATCCTAATACAGCAAAGTCTTAATGTAATTTAGACGTCAACTTAATCACAATCTGTTTACCTAATCTTATGTTAGAAATAATATATTGTGAAGGTATGGAACAATATACCAACATTTATTATTACTCAATTATTTTACTTTTATTAAATACTATTGTAGAATATTTTGACACGTTGATAGAAGTTAACATTACAATGGTTATATATATTTACCATAACGACATGATCCTGACTGATTATTTTATCGTTTCACTTTAACACGACCCAAGTTGTATATATTGCTGGTCACCCACTTACCAGATTACTGTATATCAATAATGTTATGAGGAAAACACACACACACACACACACACACATAAACGCGGTAACATTCTAATACATGTATTTACTTGCCACCATCCTACATGTTGTAATCCAGATGATGCTAAATAATATATGATAATTCCTTGAGATAAATATACAGTATTTTTCAAGTGCCACTAAGACTACCCCGGATCTCTCTCTCTCTCAGCTGGTCAACCACGTCAATATCGTTCTTGTTTACATTATATCTGTATTTCTCTAGACAGTCAGACAGACAGGGAGATCGACATACAAGTAGATAGATAGACAGATAGATAGATAGATAAGAGTACTTTTCCATCACCAGATATAGAGACTTATACTGTATAGTCAGACAGATACCGTCTATTAACGTCTTCCTCCGTCAGCAGCCAACCACAGGCCCACCGTCCACCTCAAAGGTTAAACCATCGTCTTCAAAGGTTTAATACACAAATCGAAACCGGAATAATTATTGGTAACGAGAGAGAGAGAGAGAGAGAGAGAGAGAGAGAGAGAGAGAGAATGGTCAATTATCAATTCATCTTAAAACGTTAGGGATGGGAGAGAGAACAGAGAGAAAATAGAGACTTGAGAGAAAGAGAGAGAAATAAGTGAAAGAGAGTGTAACATAGAAGGGTCACACTTCCTTGTATATACACCACACATTCACCTTTACCTGCACGGCTTACTCCACAACCACCCAAACTACTCGTTATCAACAAGGCAAAGTAGTAAACAAAGAGACATGATTTGGTTCCTGATTGGCAGAAAACCTTGCCGACTTTTGAAGGGCAGGTGATGTCTCTTCAGGGCACCCAAACCCCAGTCAGTTCAGCTCTCAACACCACAAACGGCTACTTGACTCTAACTGCTTCTATGTCTTGGAGTGAGTGATCCACTGTTCCGGCACTAACCTGGCCATCTAGTACAGCTGAGTATATTCTTTTTTCACCCTTGTATATATGTTTTTTGTGTTAGTTTACGATTAGTGTATTATATTTAAAAATCCCTTGCATATTTCTCCTGTCGTCTTACTTATACTGTGTTGGGTAATGTGATATCAACCATGAGTGTGGTATTTACTCTATCAATTAAGCCCAGTAATGCTGTATAACTAATCCTACAGTAAGACGTCACTAGTAAAGTTCACATTACAAACAGATTGTCACTTGTTACGTAATCGGGCATGAGTTACAAGGTATTATAACTAAATTATCCCAACCAAAAAGCTCCTAGACACACACGCAGATAAAGAAATGACTTAAATTTTGAGATTAAAATAAACGTAACTTGAGATATTTGCCTTTTTGATTGCTCAGTTTCCGTAACAGAGAGAAATAAGAGACAGGAAAAAAATATTTAACGGAACTTCGAAACCATAGAGTCGAACAAAGCTTCACACACACACACACACACACACACACACACACACACAGAATTCTACCAGAAAGTTAATTTTTTTCGAAAACTGGTCCTATGTATTAGTGAGACAGATATTGAATGTTACTTGACAAGAGTACTGACCAATTAAATATAGCATTGAAGTCAAACTGCTTAGACCGTGTGATTGCTCGCCTGTGTGTGTGTGTGTGTGTGCGTATGTTTGTACGTGTGTGTCAACGTGCGTATGTTTGCGTGTGCGTCAATTTGTGTATGTTTGTGTGTGTGTCTCAATGTGTGTGTGTGTGTGTGTGTGTGTGTGTGTGTGTGTGTGTGTGTGTGTGTGTGTGTGTGTGTGTGTTTGTCTCCTTAGTGTTTGTTGAAGATAATTATTTTATTATTTTTTTTCGTCTTTTATTAGAGATTTTATTAGTTGACGGATTTTTTTTTCCTGTTACCGGAGTTTTTTTTTTCCTTATCTATTTTTTCTGTTATCAAAGCCTTATCCACCTCTCGTCTAGATTTATCCTGTTATCAATGTTTTTTCCTGCTTTTCTAATTTATTTTTCTGTTATCTAACTTTTTTTCCCTTCGCATCAAGTTTTTTCCCGTTATCTAAGCCTTTTTCTGTTATCCTAATGCCATTTTTTCTATTAAAATAGCTTTTTTTCCCCCAGTTCATAGTTTCCTCGTGGGTAATTTACTCCCGTACTGTTATCAAAGCCTTTTTTTCCCTCCCATCAAGTTTTTTTTCCCTTGTTCATAGTTTCCTCGTGGTTAATTTACTCCTGTACGTATTTCTCCCTCTGTAAAAGACAGTCATTCATTCATTCATTATTTCTATCGTCGCAAGAAGTAAGAAGAAAAAAAATTGATAAAGGTGTAAATTACAGGAGGAGGTGATAACGTGGAAGAAGGTGATAAAGAAGGAGTTTTAATATCGAGGAATTGTATATTGATTAAAGATATGACGAAAAAAACTATTGATAGGATACAAAGAGAGAGAGAGAGAGGAGAGAGAGGAGGAGAGGAGGAGAGAGAGAGGGAGAGATTGGGAGATGTGGGATACCAGCGAAATATACAAGTCATTAACGAAATATCGACATTCAGAAATAGATTCAGAGTTACTATTGAAATACACAAAAATGGGAGCTACGTACATTACTATATATATATATATATATATATATATATATATATATATATATATATATATATATATATATATATATATATATATATATATATATAACTAGGAAGCTGTTATTGAAATAAATGGATTGAGAATTACACATGATTTTAATAAATCTTAGAAATAGATCCAAGGAGTCAAATATATTCACGATGAGGTATATTGGGTGAAAAATATTGATTCACATAGAAACAGTGTTGACCCAAATGGTATACCAGACTATTACCCGAAATATATCCTTCAAAAGCCATATATTTAGAGAACGAAATAGATCCCAACCGAACCTATAGCTTAAGACGTCCAACACACACACACGTAAACAGAATCTTAGTGGAGGAGGCGGCAAGGGGGAGAATACCCTCCTTCCCTCCCCTCCCCTTCACCACAAGTCAGAGTTTAAGAATTTCGAGGTAAGAACACCACCTTCTTATTTAGATTCTAAACCCCCCAGCCATGGAAATCTTGCCAGACCACCAACGGCATCTTACGCTTGTTAGGATGGATTTCCCTCTGGTTTAGAATGCATATTCCAATTAGCTTAACAATCTCTTCTCCTGTTGGGGGTGGGGGGTGGGGTAAAGACGGGGGTGGGGAACCAACCCCCGTCCTTACCCCCCCCACCCTTCCACACACACACACACACACCTCTCCATTCTCTATCCACACCTCCATCTCCTACCCACACCTCTCCCTTCTCTACCCACACCTTCATCCACTCCCTAATTCTCCCTATTGATACTTCCCCTTCCTCCCCATACCTCTCTCTTCCCTCCATCCTCCCCACACCTCTCCGTCCATCCTCCCCTCTCCAACCACCCCCTCTCTCCCTCCTTCCTCCCCTCTCCAACCACCCCCTGTCTCCCTCCTTCCTCCCCTCTCCAAACACCCCCTCTCTCACCATACTTTCCTATACCTCAACAAACAGAGGTCAACTATGGGGTTTTCTCCTACCTTAATACGATTCAATAAGGTCATGAACCAAATTGGCCTTACCTTGGTCATCTGAATCCCAAGTTGAAGCTCTTTAAAGGGCTGTGAGATTCTGTCCTATTAGAGCTGATCAACTTCTTTAATTCTATTGTGGTTAGAGGAGAATCATGTGTGTATACCTGATTCTCTTTTCATTCTCCTACCCCTCCTCCTCCTTCTTCTTCTTCTTCTTCCTCCTCCTCTTCCTCCTTCTTCTTCTTCTCGGTCTTCTTCTGTCTGTCTCTTCATTCTTTTTTTTCTTCTTTTCTTATTTTTCTTCTTCTTCTTCCTGTGTCTTAAGTCGTTCTTGCTTTTAAGGATCTTCTTTGTAAGGAAGGAGGAGGGTGAAGGAAGGATAGGGTGAAGGAAGGAGAGGGGTAAGGGAGATAAGGGAGGAGAGGGGAATGAAGGAGGTGAGGGATGAAGGACGAATAGAGTAAGGAAGATAGAAGAAGGTTTGGGAGGAGGAGACGAATAAAGGAAAAGAAGGAGAAAGAGGAAGAAGGAGTGAAGGAGAAGGTGAGGAAGGAGAGGAATCAGAGAAGAGAGAGAGGGGGGGGTGCTTGGAGAGAGATTAGTGTGACCTGGGAAGTCTCTCTCTCTCTCTCTCTCTCTCTGCTACACACACACACACATACACACACACACACACACACACACGTCCCCCACCCCCCACACACAAACATATCACCTAATACCTCCCCCTCCACCTCTCCCCTGCCCCCCTCCACCTCTCCCCTACCCCCCCCTCCCCTTGTTAGGTGATCGATAGGCGAGTGTTCTTTAGCCGGTTGAAGTTAAGTACGTCTGAGTGTTCTTAAGGACAAGCATAGTAAAGACTTAAACCTGGTGGAGTCGTCTTAGTGTTTCCTATTGTTGACCTCTCTCTCTCTCTCTCTCTATCCTCTTCATGTATACTACGTGTGTGTGTGTATATATATACTTGTACATACACATATACATATATATATACACACAAGTATATACATATGACCCCCGCTAAATATCTTCTTTTGTGTATTAGGTATTAATTGTATGTATACCGTATGCCTGTAAGTATTTTATGTATATTTGCGAGTATATTATTATTATTATTATTATTATTATTATTATTATTATTATTATTATTATTATTATTACTGTGTTTTCATTCTTTATCAGCATTATATCACTCATATTATTCTAACCATGTGACGGACGGTAGTGGTGTTGTGACGGACAGTAGTGGTGGGGTGACAGACGACGAGTGGTGTTGTGACGGACGGTAGTGGTGTTGTGACGGACGGTAGTGGTGTTGTGACGGATGGTAGTGGTGTTGTGACGGACATTAGTGGTGCGGTGACGGACGATAGTGGTGTTGTGACGGACGGTAGTGGTGCGGTGACGGTGGTAGTGTTGTGACGGCCGGTAATGGTGTTGTGACGGCTGGTAGGTAGTGTGACGGACGGTAGTGGTGCTGTGACGGCCGGTAGTGGTGTTAGCCGACGGACGGTAGTGGTGCGGTGACGGACATTGGTGGTGTTGTGACGGCCGGTAGTGGTGTTGTGACGGACGGTAGTGAATATTTGTGACGGACGGTAGTGGTGTTGTGACGGACGGTAGTGGTGTTGTGACGGACGGTAGTGGTGTTGTGACGGACGGTAGTGGTGTTGTGACGGACGGTAGTGGTGTTGTGACTGGACGGTAGTGGTGTTGTGACGGATGGTAGTGGTGTTGTGACGGCTGGTAGTGGTGTTGTGACGGACGGTAGTGGTGTTGTGACGGACGGTAGTGGTGTTGTGACGGACGATGGTGGTGTGACGGACGGTGGTGTTTTGACGGACGGTAGTGGTGTTGTGACAGATGGTAGTGGTGTTGTGACGGACGGTAGTGGTGCGGTGACGGACGGTAGTGGTGTTGTGACGGCGGCCAATGGTGTTGTTGTTTGTGACCGGATGGTATTGGTGTTGTGACGGACGGTAGTGGTGCTGTGACGGCCGGTAGTGGTGTTGTGACGGACGGTAGTGGTGCGGTGACGGACGGTAGTGGTGTTGTGACGGCCGGTAGTGGTGTTGTGACGGCCGGTAGTGGTGATGTGACAGTGACAAGGTTAATGTAGTGGCTATCGTAGTCTGGTAGTGGCAGTGGTGGTTGTAGTGTGTATGGTAGTAGTTGTGGTGACGATGGTGGTTGTAGTGGTGGTAGTCGGTTAGTGGCGATGGTAGTAATGGTGGTAACAGTGGTAGTAGTGGTAGCAGTATGGTGGTCTATTAATGGCGATGGTGGTAATGGTGGTAGCAGCAGTAGTAGTAGTAGTGGTAGCAATATGGTAGTCTGGTAGTAGTAACGCTGACGAGGGTGGTTGTAGTAGTGGTAACAGTGGTAGTCGGTTTGTGGCGATGGTAGTAATGTTGGTAGTAGTGATAACAGTATAGTATAGTTTGGTAATAGTATATTGGTGACTAACTGGCTAGTGTGGTAGTAGTGGTGACTAACTGGCTAGTGATGGTAGTAGTGGTGACTAACTGGTAGTGGTGGTAGTAGTGGTGATCGTGTGACAAGACAAGTGCATGTTGTAACAGCCTCGATCACCTGATTACACAATGGTTAATCCTCAGGGGCTAAAGACGGCAATTCATGTCATATGGACCTCTAACCACCTCTACCCTCCCCCTCCCCCCCTCCCTCTCTCCCTCTTACCCACTCCCTCCCTAAGGCTTTACAGATTCGAGGGGAAGGAGAGTGAGGGAGGAGATGAGGGGGGGGGGGGAAGGGAGGGGGAGGCATTACCTACATTATCATTCGTTCATTTCCCATCGCCTATCGTCTCATCTACACACCTACATTCCCTTTCTCTCTCTCTCTCTCTCTCTCTACTCTACTCTACTAAGTTACTCATATAAGCAACACGTATTTAATATCATATCAAACTATTAGTAACATATCAAGATCATTATTCTACTATGAGTGAGCCTTCATTCTGGGGTTCTGTGTACGTTCAGTGTGGAAGATTTGGAATGTGTGTGTGTGTGTGTGTGTCTGTGTGGCTCAATATGCAGGTGATCTCCCCGTGTGTGTGGGGAGGGGTTGGGTTGGGGGGCAGGGGTGATGATGGGGTGGAGAGGGAGGAGGGGGATAGGTCGCTCTCCTGCCTTCATTTCATTCATCGCTAATTTTCTCTGGTTCTTCTTATCATGGTCGGACTTGTACGCCGCGTCGAGTGATGGCTCTTAGTAGTCACGTGAGGTTGGTGTTATATCCAGCCATCCCTCTGTCCTGCCTCTCTCCCCCCCCTCTCCCCCTCCCCCACGATAACTCCTCCCCCACCCCATCTCTTTTACTTCTTTTATTCTCTCCCTCTTTCCTTCCCTCCACCTCTTATTTCACTTCTTCCTTCCTTCCTTCTTTTTCTTCACTCCCTACTATTTTTCCTCTTTAGTTTGAAGTGTCTGTCCCACTAAGATTTTTATAAACTAACAAGATTTTTATAAATACTTAGAATTTTTTTTTTTTTTTTAGGAATATGGATAGAAATTATGAACTGATTATATTATTCACAAGTTGATTTCATATGGTACCGGGTATTTTTTATTTTGTGAAGTAATGCGGTACTTTACCTTCTTTTTCCCCTTCCCAAACCACAAGTCACAGTGATCTTGTTTCCAAAAATGGTGATAAGGCAATATTAATTATCCTATTATTATGAAATCTACTGACGAACATATTGCCTCAGTGATAAACCCATAAGATAAGCGTTAGTGTTTTTTTTTGTGTGTGTAAGGAATGACTGTGTTATAAGATGATCATCCCTATAGTACAGTGTAGCTGACGTCTTTCGCCCGGGAGATGACACTGACCATATTCTCCTTCATGTCATTGGCAGTATATTGTACTCTATACACACAGTAGTTCACGATGTACAGGTCAATATTAAGCGGTTATCGGGGTATATAATTTCAGTGTCTTTTTTTGGAAATTCATAGCGATTCCCGTTGTCTGGAAGTAGTGGTCGCTTCGTCAAAACCTTTATCCTGTAAACTACGTCGGGTCACTGTAGTGTTGTATTTTCTCCTCTTTTCTCGGTACACAATTCCTGGGGTTTATATTGCTACATGTGTAAACAAACTCAATACGCCATGACTTGGTCTTCAAAATGGCTGTCGGCCACCGTTACCATGGTGACGTGATGTAACTACGAAATATTTATACACAACGTTAATTTATCATCTCACAATGACTTAAAATCAACTGATACTACTGTTAGTTAGACTATTTTATATGTTTTATTTCTCTCCTCTTATTCATTTAAATAATTTTGTTCACAATTTTCGTTCAATGAGTTCCTTGGTGAAGTGTTTTACTTTTAGTGTTCCCTGAAGATGGCTGTTGTGCTGTAGATACCTAAACCATCTCACTGTGACGATCAATGTACACCCACCAACAAAAATCGTGTCAGTCCTCTCTTATGAACCTGTGAATCCGAGACATCACACATTATTGGGTCTATAGAAGGAGCACTGTGTTATGTCTCGGATTCACAGGTTCATGAGTCTCAGGGTTCATGGATGGGAGAGAGGCCTGGGAGGACTTATTTTGCTAAGTGTACATTAATCTTCCTGGCAACATTGGTTTTATTGTTCCATGTGAATATAAAGGCAATGGTTCTGTAGTTGTTAAGAGAGGGACCAATATTTTGATGAGAATTCTAGCGTTAGTACTGTATATCTCACCTCCCGACAATAATAATGAAAAAACAAAAATAGAAATTACCAGAATGACTCCTACCACCACTCCCATCACCATCACCACCACCATACCATCACCATCACCACCATCACCCCCATCACCACCACCACCACTCCCACCACCACTCCCACCACCACCCCTCCCACCACCACCCCTCCCACCACCACCACCAATGTCTGCTAATAAATATAAAACAACCACAAAAGACAAACTGAGATCAGAACAGTACCCACAAGACTTCCCTCTCGTGTCTTTATACATATCTCACTGACGACAGATTACAATTTCTGGTAATAATGCAATACACAACTACTAACTAACGTATTGTTGAAAAAAAATAACAATATTATATACACATATTGCACATCTGTTCACTAAAGCGTCGTGAGTAAATTACATAATTAAACTCTAGGTTTTTTCACTAGTAGCGCCAAACAGAACACGCAGCAATTATCATTAAATGATTTACAGTGATTTACTCATCAGTGATGAATGTCAGATAATATATGTGCGCGAATATTTTGTAAATGTCTTTAAAAATATAATATAAATGTCCGAAATTACATGTAAATCTGAAAATATCCGTAATTGTCAAAACTCAATTATACACTTCAAACTTTGTAAATATCTGTAAGTGATATTCAAAACATACTGTACATTATATATAAGTGTATGGTCATGTTTGTAAATCTCTGTAAATATCCACAAATCTGCAAATATCTGAAAATAGCTGATATATGTAACACGTGGTATAATTTTTATCCTTTCTGGATTAAGGAATTAATTTTCATTGATATTAAACTTGTATTTCAGAGTTAAAGAATAGCCTACATCATATATACAATATATATATATATATATATATATATATATATATATATATATATATATATATATATATATATATATATATATATATATATATATATATATAAATTTTTCGATGCCGAAAATGTGTATCAATGAAATCAAAAAAATTAGGCCAATAAAATAAAACTAAAAATACAGATATAAGTTTTTGTTAGGTTAGGTTAGGGTGTTGAACCATCAGATGAAATAACCTTACAACTTACATAATACTTCTTACTTAAACAATACCTCGTACAAATGACCAAACCAAACACCATACTCATTACACTAAACACTATACAGTAACTTACATTTACAACATAAACAGAGAAAAGGAATGAGTGGAACGCAGTAACACAGGCCACGCCCATGGCAGGTATTAACGGGTTCCACCACGACTACACAGTTATACACCGGAATAAAAAATTCATATACTTTACATTGTATTTTTACACTTAATATTGTTAAATCGCCTGTCACTACCTTGCCAATCTACCCTGAAGCCAAAACGACAAGCACAATACTCTACGAATCCTCAGTGAAAACAACGACACATTCACTCGCTAAATAAAACAATTAATTTGGTTTATTACAAAAAAACTAAACCTGGATGGACGACACGGACACGTAAAGGGTAAATTGTTAATTGTCTGGCTTGTTAATGTTAAATACTCGGTAATGGAGAAAAGATAGAGGTTTATTTTTATTCTGTCGGCGGCAATCT
>NW_024723050.1:393032-488032 GCF_018991925.1 Homarus americanus | reverse complement strand
GAGCTGATCACGAGTGGCGGGCGTACGATGCACTTTTCCACCTCCCACGTAGATATTAACCCCCCACCACCCCACACCAGCTTTCTCTCACCACCCTCTCACTCTTAAAACCTTAGGCTATCACCCCCACAAGCCAAGACTGAGGACGTTAGAGTCATAAGCTGGTGTAGCAGGAAGTGTAGGTACGGCTGGAAAGACGAACAGAGACGCTGGTCAAACAAAAGAGACTCGTCCATGGAGATCAAGAGCCCAGTAATACAAAGAATAATAAGAAAAATAAATAAATTAATCTTCTTGTTCTTCTTTTCATGTTTTTTCGGTCACTGGAAGTTACTTGATAGGGGTAAAAAAATAAATATAAAAATAAAAAGTTACATTCATTTACAGAAGCCATTGTCGGTACAGGTATGGTTATGTAAATGAATTTAATCAGAGGTAAATGTAGGGAAATTATCGTAAATTCACGTAAAAAACATGTAAATCAATGTGAAAAATCAAACCCATAAACAAAATACTGCCACAGATAACCACAGGTACGTCCACTTAATTACAGGTAGATGTAAGGAAATACAGGTGTGTTTAACCGTACCTGGTGTTACGGACAAGTACAAATGTAAACCAAATCGTATCTACGGACAGTTTTGAACACAGACACGAACACCTGAGACTTAGAAACAGCGGACTTGTTTTCCCAATCCGGTATTTTAGATTCTCTGAATACCGGATTTACTTTTCCAATCCGGTAATGGAGATAATCTTTAAACTTCGGACAGCACAGCACAACCCACTAATAGAGAGAGAGAGAGAGAGAGAGAGAGAGAGAGAGAGAGAGAGAGAGAGAGAGAGAGATAACGTTTTATTCTCTAACTGGTGATACAGTCGATAACATGCGCTAATAAACAACATCCAACAGTTACTTGTGTCCGGTAACTGTAACTAACTGTATTGCTTTGAACTAGTTTTGTTAATAACTGTCTTATCGATCACAGTCAGTCAATAAGGTGAGTCAGTTAGTAACAGTGAGTCAACCACAGTTTATTTCATCATGGTCAGTCTACCACAGTCAATCAACCAAATAACTGGGAGACAGACAGACAGACAGACAGACAGACAGACAGACAGACAGAACTAGGAAATGAACTGTTCATATTGTATTCATCGGTGATTATCATGGTGAGTGTTGAGGAAGAGAGAAGGTGGAGGAGGTAGGGGAATAAAGAGGAATAGAGGAGATGGAGGGGAGGGAGAGACGGAAAGGAAGAGAGGAGGAGGAACAGAGGGAAGGGGAAGAAGAGTGGGAAAAAAAAGATGGAGAAGGTGAAGAGTAGAGAAAGGAAGAAGAGGTGAGGCGGACGGAAGAGAGAGAGAGAGAGAGAGAGCAAATGGAAGAAGGATGTTAGTGATGATGAAGTGGGGAAGAGAGGGAATGGAAAGAAATGGTAATAAAAGGGGGGAAGAAAGAAGTAATTGGGGTTAGGAAAGAAAGCGATTAGGTGGGTAAAGGGGAAATGGAGGAGAAGAAAGAGTAGAGTAAATAGAGGAAGGAATAAAGAAAAGAAGAACGAGGAGAAAGACATGGAAGAGGAAGAGGAGGAGGGAGGAGGAGGAGAATGAAAGGGATAATGGAGGGTAAGGAGATAAGCGAGGGGGGGGGAGAAGGGATTAAGTCATTAAGTCAAGGATGAACAGGAAAAGGGAAGATGCAGAGAGAGGAGGGGGGGGGAGGGGAGAAACGGAGAGGAGGGAAGGGAGAAGGGAATTGGGTGTAGGGAGGTGATGATGATGGTGATGGTGATGGTGGTAGGTGGTGGTGATAATGGCGGTGATAAGTAAGTGAAGGAGAGAGAGAGAGAGAGGAATTAGGGGTAAGGAGGGGAGGGAAGGAGTGAGGGGGGAAGGAGGTAGGGTTAGGAGTGTAGTGTTGACTGGTGTGGGTTTTACACTACACCAACATCTGGTCAGACGCGGCCACAACCGGGTTATGTGGCACTCTTCTCATCCAGTCCCCAGATAAGTGATGGAGGCTACAGGGAGGGGGGTAGGAGGGAGGGGTGGTGGGAGTGGGAGGGGTGGTGGAGGGGAGGGGTGGTGGAGTGTGGGGAGGGGGTGGGTGGAGGTGGGGAGGGAGGTGAAGGGAGGAGGAGGAAGGGAGGAGGGGAGGGGGGGAAGGGAGGAGGGGAGGTGGGGGTGAAGGAGGAGGGAGGGAGGGGGTGAAGGGAGGAGTGTGGGGAGGTGGGGTGGGAAGGGAGGAGGTGGGGAGGTGGGGGAAGGAGGGATGAGGTAGGGAGGAGGAGGGGATTGAGAGGGGGAAGAGGGTGAGGGAGGGAGGTTGAGGGAGGGAGGGAGGCGAGTGGGGAATGAGGCAGGGAGGAAGAAGTGAAGGAAGGGAGGGTGAGGGAGGCAGAGAGGAAGAGAGAGAAGGGGATAAAGGGGGTTACGGTGAGAGAGGAGAGGGAGAGACAATGAGAGAATGGTGAGGAGGGGGTGATAGTTCTGTCAGGTTGTGGTGGTGGTGGTGGTGGTATGGGTGATTGTGGTGGTAGTTATGATAGATTGTGGTAGGAATGGTGCTTCTTGATGGGATGGGGATGGTGGTAGTAGAAACGGCGCATAGGAAGGTGGTGGTAGTACTGGTTGGGAGGAAGGGATTGTGGTAGTTATCTTGATGCTAGTGATCATTTTCCTTGTCGAAATTGGCTTATTAGTCATCAAACATTGCTAATTAGGAGGAATGTGGTGGTCGAGAGGATACAACGCTCTCTTCCTGTTCTAAAGGTCAGCTAGTTCGATTCCGGGACACTCCCAGTCTGCCACTATCAGTCCTAGGAAACCTTTTATTGCTAATTAATAACCATATATTAATTATCATCTATCGTACGTTACTTATTATTTCTCGTACATTGTTTATTAGTTATCGTACAATCATGATTAGTTATCGTACGTTGCATATTAATAATCGTACAATATGTATTAGTTAACGTAATTGCTTAAAAACTATCTTTACTGTTGTCTCGGTCGGGTTGCCCAAATTCTTCGTCCCTTGTATAGTACTTGTTAATTATTACATATTACTATTTATTTATCACACAATATTTATATAGTATATCGTACAATGTGAGTTTTTCCGTAAGTGAATTTGAAGTTAACATCAACAACATCTATAACAATCCACAACACTTTTTATCAGTCTATAACACCATCTACAACATTATTAATAACACCTACTATAACTTCTTTATAACATCAACTACATCCACTCAGTCTAATGAAAGTTGTTTCTTGTGGTTATGACGGAATCAACGTATAACGAAACTAGTATTACAACAATTGTTTTCCTGTTTTGACTACTAATTAAATCTTCATTGTAAATAATAATCAATTTGATGATAATTTAGAGTCTTGTTTACGTTATCAAAACATTTATGGATGAAATATAATATCCACTGACCAGTACGATAAGTTGTTCCATATGCTGCCAGATGTCTTCTTTTTATATACAGCATCACTTGAAAATTCACTCAGTTACCCTTAGTATACGATGGAGGGTTAACGCACTGTTGAAGTAGAGAACAACGTCTTGGGCATCTTTTTTTTTTACTTTAGATTTATAAATTATATATTTTTGATTTTACGATAATACGATTTTGTTCCTAAGAAAGTAAATTCCTTATCAAAATATTATTCTTGAGAAAATTTTAACACTCACGGCTGTATATTAAGATTAAGAACTCCGCACTTTATTTATTAATGTAAGATGTATTAAGATAGACGATTACATTAAAGAACTACCCACTGGTGAGACCTGTGACGTGTTATGAAATGCATAATGTTAAACTCGATAAAACATGAAAATATAATGTAAGTTAGGATAAATAAACAAGTATAAAACGGAAGAAGAATCAGATGAATAACAATCAATTAATACTTAATTTCTTAATTGTTGTTGTTTATGTTTTAGAGAAATAAATAAATCTCGACATATGAAACGAGAAAATAAACTCTATTATATATATCAAATTGAAATGTTCTCATAAATTTCATACACCCGGTTGACGTTTCTCCCATTCTCATACCTTTCTGCATTATTATCCTCTGTGGCCTTATTCCGCAGTCATCACCGGGTGCTGCAGACACCATCTACTGCCAATCCCCCTTTGCTTTTATTCCCCTTCCCTCCGCCATCCACCACTTCCTTCACTTCGCGGGTTAATTGTCCCCACAACCAGTGTTACCAACCTCCCCTGGCAAACACACCTCTTACCACAATCGCACAAACCTTGGGGTAAAAACGTCCATTGCATCGCTTGCATTCTGCCTATTCACTCTGTCTTGAGAGAAAAAAAACTAACTCTGTATTTTGAAATCGGTGATATTGTGGGGAAGGTGGGAGGGGTATTGTATCAGTGGGGGAGAGAGTGAGGCGGCGACAGGAAGCAGCGCCGCTCTGGCTACACTGGGGCGACACACTCTTATCTCGGGTGGGTTTCCTGACCAAGTTGGCGCCGTGCTGCTGACGAAAGGTGACTCCTCCACGCATAATTATTTGCTCTTATTCGCTAACAGCAAGAAATATGATCGATGAAACGTTTTTCACTTTTAGCACGAGCATTGAAATGACATTTTGTATATATGTAATAAATTATAAACATGAGATTAAAATGTTTTCGTTACTTCTGCAAAATTTTCCATTCGCATATGAGAATAAAATAAATTGTTCGTGTTTACTAAACAAAAATATCTGGAAAGTATTTTCCACTGATCAGCAAAAGTAGGGAATAGTGTTGCTTTATCTAAAGGTGGCAAGAATTTTCCCGCGCTCAACGATACCAATCCGGAATGGCGGGACGAGAGAGTTCATTTCCCGCCAACTCCTCTCTGCCAGCCGCACGATTCTCCCGTCCTCCTTATCTGATCTTATCCTGGGTTATCCTGCTCTGGGACATGGTGTTTACTTGTTTATACTAATATCGATTCGTCCTGTACTTACTATTGTATGTGGATTTAATATTAAAAAGATAAGGAAGCGGAATTTTATCTAAAGTATCATGGTTCATTTATAAAGAACATTCGTACCGCAATTTATTCAGCCAAAATCCTGTCGTAAACATCAATAAGATTTAAGTGTGAGTTTTCAGCTTTCATATAAGACAGAAGAAGAATGAATTTGTAGATTTCGACAGCATATATTTAAACATGGCAAAATATATCCCTAGACTTGAGAAACTTGACGAAGAGGGGAAAAAACCCGCCACTATCCCTAGCTTAAACTGATTAATGATAAAATATTAATCAGTCATATCAGGGGAATTCAAATTAGACACAGTTGGAATATAAGACCGAAACACGCACTCAAAAAATCTTCTTTACACACACACACACACACACACACACACACACACACACACACACACACACACACACACACACACACACACACACACACACACACATACACATCCTCAAACCAAAACATAAAATAAACATTGTGGTGACCCAAGACCCCTAATACGACCCCTTAACCCGGGTATAACACGAAATATGTAGTAACGGGGACTCAGTATTTCCGATTCCCCTTTTGGCCGCCATATTGTAAGCCTAGGGTACTGAGGCCATATTGTAAACCCAGTTAGTGAAACTTCCTAGTGAGGTTAGTTAGCGAGGCTAGTTAGTGAGGTTAATTAGTAAAGCTAGTGAGGCTAGTGAGGTTAATTAGTAAAGCTAGTGAGGCTAGTGAGGTTAGTGAGGCTAGTAAGATTAGTGAGGCTAACTAGTGAGATTAGTTAGTGAGGCTAGCTAGTGAGGTTAGTTAGTGAGGTCAGTTAGTAAGGCTAGTAATGAAGCCAGTTAATGAGGTCCAGTTAGGTGCTCTCACGTATCCATTATCTTACGAACCTCTTGAGACTCCGACACCAGAACCCCAAACTATGAACCCCTTGAGTACGATTATTAAACCCACTGAGTACGATAACTTAACCCACTGAGTACGATTATATAACCTACCGAGTTTAATGTTACAATACTCAAGGGGTTAAGTCATCGTACTCAAGGGGTTAAGTCATCGTACTCAAGGGGTTAAGTCATCGTACTCAAGGGGTTAAGTCATCGTACCTATTGGTTAAGTCATCGTACTCAATGGTTAAATTTTAGTACTCAAGGGTTAAGTCATCGTACTCAAGGGTTAAGTCATCGTACTCAAGGGTTAAGTCATCGTACTCAAGGGTTAAGTCATCGTACTCAAGGGTTAAGTCATCGTACTCAAGGGTTAAGTCATCGTACTCAAGGGTTAAGTCATCGTACTCAAGGGTTAAGTCATCGTACTCAAGGGTTAAGTCATCGTATTCAAGGGATTAAGTCATCACAGCTACCTAAGCCACCACCACCACTACTACCATCCACTACTACTACCACCACTACACACCACCACCCTCCACCACCCCCCCTGCTACTACTACCACTATCTACAACCACCCGCCTACCACCATCCACTACAACATTAGTAACCTCGCTTCACTTATTTCCTCCTCCTTCATCCTTCCTCCTCATCCTCCTCTTTCCCCTCCCTCCCTACCCACCCCTCCCCCCTTCCACATAATATCTCCACTCCACTCCCCCCTTCACCTCGTTCCCCTGGGCGTCTGAGCGCAAGTTGTAGATAACGAGAGAGAGAGAGGCGGGGGGGAGAAAGAGGGGGAGGGAGAAAGAGGGGGAGGGAGAAAGAGGGGGAGGAGAAAGAGGGGAGGGAGAAAGAGCTGGGGAGAAGAAAGAGGGGGGGAAAGAGGGGGGAGAAAGAGGGAGGGGAGAAAGAGGGGAGGGAGAAAGAGGGGAGGGGAAAGAGGGGAGGGAGAAAGAGGGGAGGAGAAAGAGGGGAGGGAAAGAGGGGGAGGAGAAAGAGGGGGAGGGAAAGAGGGGAAGAAAGAGGGGAGGGGGAGAAAGAGGAGGAAAGAGGAGGAGGAGAGTGTAGAGGAAGGAAGAGGGATTTGGGGGAAGGAATGTGTAATGGGGGGAGGTGAGAGGGTGTGGGGCGTGAGGGATGGGTAAGGGTGGGCGAATGATGGCTGTAAGGGTGTGGGCGTGAAGGATGTGTGTAAGGGTGTGGGGTGATGTGGATGGGTGTATGTGGGCGTAAAGGGAAGGGGGTGTGTGAAGAAGGGGGAGAGGGTGGGGAGGGTAAAGAAGGGAGAATTGGATAAAGAAAGGAGTGTGTGTGTGTGTGTGTGTGTGTGTGTGTGTGTGTGTGTGTGTGTGTGTGCATGTGTGTGTGTGTGTGTAGATCGCATTTAGTTCTATGACCTTTATATTTTCAATTATCTTTCTCTAAATAAAAATCATACTACTTCTCATCCTGATAATACTAAGATTATTCGCCCATACTAGATCTTACCACCTGTGTCCTTCCTTCCTTCCTTCCTTCCTTCTCTCTTTATTCCTGCCTTCCTTCTTTTCTCCTTCCCTCCCTCTGTCCTCCCTCCCTCCCTCTCTCCTCCCTCCCTCCCTCTCTCCCCTCCTTTACTTGCCCTACTGTCTACCCTTTAGAGGCGATGGTGGTGATGGTAGTGGTAGTCATGATGGTGGTGATGGTGGTGAGGTGGTGGGCGCTGGTGGTGATAGTAATGGTGGTTGCAGTGGTGGTGGTGACTGCAGTGACGATGGTGGTGGTGTAGTTAATCATGGTAGCAATGGTAATAGTGATGATGGTAATGGTGGCGGTGGTGGTGGTATCGTCAGCGTTGATAGTGACCATTGGCGGCCAGCAGGTGGTGTAGCGGCTAGCAGGTGGAACTAGCAGGTGGTGTGGCGGCTAGCAGGTGGAACTAGCAGGTGGTGTGGTGGCTAGCAGGTGGAACTAGCAGGTGGTGTGGCGGCTAGCAGGTGGAACTAGCAGGTGGTGGCGCAAAGGTGGTTACGGCGGCTGGCAGGTTGTTATGGCGGCCGGCAGGTGGTTACGGCGGCCGGCAGGCGGTTGGCGGCGGCTGGCAGGTGGTTAGCGGCGGCCGGCAGGGTGGTTACGGCGGCCGGCAGGTGGTTAAGGCGCGGCCGGCAGGTGGTTACGGCGGCCGGCAGGTGGTTACGGCGGCTGGGTGGTGGGTGGTTATGGCGGCTGGCAGGTGGTTATGGCGGCTGGCAGGTGGTTATGGCGGCTGGCAGGTGAGGGATGTGGTAAATAATTCAAGACATCTCCAGGTGCGTCAAGATTGTGTGTGTGTGTGGCGGAGGATTAAGACTCTGGTATTCCCCGGGTCTCACCTCCACCTCCCCAGCCACACCTAACACCTGCTGTTTACTCATGTTAATGTACCCAATATTACAATTACCTGCCGGGGGAGTCCTCATCCTGGCGGCGACGATGGTGGAGTGGTGGTGATGATGATGAGTAGTAGTAGTAGTATTGATGGTGGTGATGGTGTACAGTGATGGTGTTAGTGATGGTGTTAGTGGTGTTGTAGCCTCTTCCACACCTCCTTGATCCTTAATACTGTCATTTACTAAGTCCTAATCACCTCTCGCTGTCGTTAAAGATGAGGAGACTTTGTTGTCATTACATGATTATGCTTTTATTTGTGTTACTGATCTTGCTACTACCACCACTACTGCTACCACTGCTACCACCACCACCACCACCACCACCACTACTACTACCATCATTACAACCACAACTAATACCACCACCCCACTACTACCACCATCAATACCACCTCCTCTTTCTCCAACTCTCTGTAGGATCAAACTTAACCTGACCTTCCTCCCTCATCCCTCATCCTCCTTCCTCCACCACCTACCCCAGCCCATTCTTCCACCACCACCACCACCACCATCCCATCTCTACCTACCTACCTACCTCCGTCTCCACCTCTACCACCCTCCTCCACCACCATCCTAACACTACCACCCTTCTCCACCCACCATCCTATATACCACCAACCCATTCCTTCTCATATACCACCACCTTCTCCCCCTACCTCTACCACTACTACCACACCGCAACACCATCCTACCTCCATCCTATACCTCCAACCTCAGTCGCTGATGCAGTAAACAGGAACCAGGATTGGAGATGCCCCCCATAAAATATTCAGAGCAGCCGGGAAAGGCTTGGTAAACCCTCTTAAGCGGGATTATTATGCATCTTTCACCCACTAAGCTCCACAAGTCCGGATTTTTATGACCTTCTGTAAAAATTTCCTCGCCTGGATTACTTAATTCAGTGACTTTTGTCCCCGTGCTTATTGTGGTGGCGGCGGTGGGAGGGTGGGGAAAAATACACAACATGGTAGGGAAAATATGATCAACGGCAGGGATATATTGGAAGGAAGGGGAAAAAACACTCGGCATGGTAGGGAAAATATGACCAAGGGCGGGAATATTATTGGGGAGGGGGGTAATTAAGGTGGCTAGCGTCAAAACACCATTTTAGTGAAATATTGGGATAATTATCGGTTAAATTACTAAATATTTTGTATTGTGAAGTATAATTAAATATTGAAAGATTAAACATTTTGTAATATAGTAAAAAATCCTCATTAAACATTAGTAAATTAGTGTTAAAATCCTCATAATTTTGTAGAGCAATATAATTATATACTAAATTATACATCGTGTACCGTAATATAATTGTGTGGAGAAATATTGTGGTTTTTATATAGAAGAATAATCACGTACTCATATAATTAGGATTTTATTGTTGTAGAGTATAAATATGTTACAATATTCAGTATTTTGTGACGGTATATAATCTTGCGGTGGAATACTCGACATTTTGATATTCCATTACAACTGAACATCATGACATTATACATTTGCCAACTGGAAAACATCATATAAATAATTAAAAAAATATATAATTGCATGCACGTAGATACAGCAGTAAATATGTCATATACGGGACATCGACCATTATAGGATTTTTCCTCTAATTCTTGACTACAAATGGAAATGGAACTATAATATTTGTTGCATACGATTAAATGTCAACTTAACATTGATTTCGATATTATTATCAACTTCTATTTTGAAATATTAATTATAACAATATCGCGAGGAAAAACAAAATGAGATAAATTTATAAAGTTTCGTGTATTTAAAGGAAGCTTGAAAGACGCGAGGCTTTCGGTACGGCTTATGACAAACATCTTTCATGGAGGAACAAAGATCATTTACCAATATTACACTCTGTCAGGACAACACCTTCCTTCATGATAAATTTACCACCCAAAAGGTGTATTATTTTTTCATGTGTATTCCTTTATCCGTCAACAGAAAGACATTTTGTTGTTTTTAAAAGAGATGTATTTTCAAATGCGCTGCCGATGTACAATGCTCTTTTAAGTCCGACATTGGGGCCGAGTATTTTACTGGAACATAACAAGTGTACGATACCTTATCAGAATGTAGAATGTTGTATGTGTAAAACGTATTAAGTCTTTGTTTGTTTGTGGGTTACTTAAATCACTTTACCCCACCACGACGATTTATTAGAAGACGGCGGATGAGTGATTGTTTACTAGGATATGACAGATGTACGATACTTTCCCGTAACACTGTCAAATAAACAAGGTAATTCTTCTTCAATAATGCATCACCAGCAGCATAGTTCATCACCAGCAGCATAGTTCATCACCAGCAGCATAGTTCATCACCAGCAGCATAGTTCATCACCGCAACAAATAATAGAAAAAAAAAAAATTTCAATTTGTTTCATATACACAGTAGTTGGTTACAATGGAGTCGTAGTACCCGGGTATCAGGCAGAGGCTCTTGTCGACGGTGCCGGATACGCTGGGTATACACCGTGGTCGGGTTCCTTCCCTGGGTATACACCGTGGTCGGGTTCCTTCCCTGGGTATACACCGTGGTCGGGTTCCTTCCCTGGGTATACACCGTGGTCGGGTTCCTTCCCTGGGTATACACCGTGGTCGGGTTCCTTCCCTGGGTATACACTGTCGGGTTCTTCCTGCATACACCGTGGTCGGGTTCCTTCCTGGGTATACACCGTGGTCGGGTTCCTTCCCTGGGTATACACCGTGGTCGGGTTCCTTCCCTGGGTATACACCGTGGTCGGGTTCCTTCCCTGGGTATACACCGTGGTCGGGTTCCTTCCCTGGGTATACGGCTTACGGCGACGGCGCTAAAACCCCTGAATAAATTTATATACACACAAGAAAATCCTGATCAGCTGTTCGTAAACTGCTGTTGATGTACTATAATCATCTGATATTTTACGTTTTATTATTATTATTTTTTTTTTTTGGGGGGGGATTATTTATCGATTCGTCAGTTATGTTGGATGACTGGTAGTATAGTAAGACTAAACTTGTAAGATTCTATGAGACTTAAGAAATGTAAGATTGGGAGACTAAACACGTCGCTAGTTGGTAAGGGCTAAATAATTACTGATATACTAAAGACTAAAACCTGTAAGATCAACCTGTAAGATCAACCTGTAAGATCAACCTGTAAGATCAACCTGTAAGATCATATAAGATCATCCTGTAAAATTAACCTATAAGACCAACCTGTAAGATCAACCTGCATTCACTACGACTGCCTGCAAGACTTCAAACACCGTAATCCTGGAACAATGAAGACTTGAAGAGAAAACCAGAACGATTAGAATAAGTCTAATCCAGTTAAACCTAAAAGACTTTCATATCGTTTAAGACTGAAACACTTAAGACGGATTGCTCACACCTTTCCTCTCCCTCTCCCTCCTTCCCTCCCTCTCCTCCTTCCCTCCTTCTCCTCCTTCCTCTCACCACCTAGCGGGAGAACTTTTAATTATTGAGTGTGCAGGTATCCGGCTTCCCTTATCTTCCTTCATTTCCCTCCTCTACTATCTGCACTTCCTCAGCCCGGGGCACCTACAGTCACGTCATCTCTTCTCCTCACCCCTTCCTTCCCTCACTCCACTCACTCCACTCATTCACTTCACTCACTCATCCAACTCATTCACTCACAAGCATGCGTAACCCTCCCTCCCCCTCCCTCCCTCCCTCCCTCCCTCACCACTCCACCCACCAACACGTCACTTCCATCGCCTCCCCACCACTCTACTCATTTACTCACTCACGTTACATCACCCATCCCTAACTCCCCACACTCACTCCTTCACCCTTCCCTTCCTTCACACTCATCTCTCTCATTCACTGACTCCTCTCACTTCACTCCTCACCTCCATCACACTCCCATGCCTCATCCTCACTCTCTCTCCCTCCCTCCTATACCTCCCTCGTTTGTCTCGCCATCCCCCCTAAGCCCCACCCCCCTCCTCACACTCTACAGGGGAACCAGATACGCCCATTCTTAACTTTCAAAAGAGTCTTGGTGCAATTCCGACGCCATATTAGGCCACCTGTCAGACAAGGAATTCTGTTTTTATTTGTTTTTGTGTTTCGTTAGTCGCCATCAACCACAACAAAGTATATACTTGATTCTTGAAGGCTCATGAGGTCAATTCACCCCCCCCCTCCCCCTAGTATCTGAGGCTTAAACAGAATGTAGGTTCTGTACTGTAGACTAATTATTATGGTTGAGTCTCTGATCGATATCGACGCCATTAAAACTGTTTTGTTACAACTATCGAGGAAAATTTAAGGGGAGGGGGTGGTATTGTTTGTTTGCCAGTTGTAAACATACACCAAGACGCAGGTTCACAAAAGATCTCACCTTGTGTTTTTCTTTCATCAACTGGTTAAGGTAAAATGCATCTAACTGGCTCACGTACACTTCAATGGTATAAACCTGGCGGCCAAAAATGACGCTTAAACTGGTGCCCTGAGACTCTACCTCTTATTCATATCAAGAGACAGAAAGACAGAGACGACAATGAGAGAGAGAGAGAGAGAGAGAGCATAAAAACTCCTTCCTTGTGGTCATCGTATAAAAGACTATAACAACAGACATTCCTAACCACTATCCTCGTCGTCTCATCGCCACCGTTCTACATGACCTCCCTCGCTCACCTCACACACAAGCATCACATCCACCCCCCTCCCCTCCTCTCTGCAGTCACGAATTGTACAGATTAATCTAATCTTCTTACCTCCACACAGACTAAAACTCCCTCACTGGAGTATCGTAGTTGTGATGCTGTGGTAGGTAGTCTGATGTCGTTCACAGAATAACATACATGCGTCTTTATTAACCTTCGTCCTCTGCTCTTCTGACATCTTGGGATCTTCTTGGGATTTTAGCTCTCACGGTCTGGGAGCTACTGATATATTTCTCGATGGATGTGTATATCGATGTTACCCACGGCAGATGAAAGACGGCCTCACTCATATCTGTGAAAAGTGAATATCTTTTTCTATAGTGTAAAAGCTATAGCAGAGAGCTAAGATATTTTTTCTAGTTATATAAAGCAGACTTACACTGTTTATTAATCTTGTACGCCTTTATAGTTTACCTTACATATTCCCCATCATACAGTACATAGCTATAGAATGAGAGTTAGACAATATGTATATCGTTTATATGTAGTGCATTTATAGTATAGGTTCGTAATTGACCGGAAACTAGACCAAGCCGTCACCACCAGGAGAAACATTAACAGGACCTACCGTAACACCGGCAACCAGACGGTACAGAGGCAGAACATCATAGTATCATCATTATACCTTACCAACATCAAAATATCATCATCATACCTTACCAACATCAAAGTATCACCATCATCATACCTTACCAACATCATAGTATCACCATCATCATACCTTACCAACATCAATTACAT
The DNA here is from genome assembly GCF_018991925.1 of Homarus americanus. NCBI lineage: Eukaryota > Metazoa > Arthropoda > Malacostraca > Decapoda > Nephropidae > Homarus > Homarus americanus. The sequence goes on along the minus strand of NW_024723050.1, from coordinate 474,306 downwards.
ACAAGTAACTGTTATGTAATTAACCTACAGTATTAGTATTATATAATGTAAAACGTAAACATATAATGAAATTGTTATGAAAATTTTGTTGTTTTTTCCTATAATTTATGGTTATTTTATTTTATGTACAAAAAAATAGCAGTATTTTGTCGTTTTAAATACTTACTTAATTTTTTTTTAATATTTTCTGAGATATAGACCAGGAAATGCCATTCTTCATATTAGTGAACGAATCTTGCCAGAGTAACCTAACCTAACCTAACCTAACCAAACCAAACCTAATCTATCCTAGCCTGATTTAAGATAGATTCGGTTAGGTTAATCAGCGGAGGACTTCTTAAATAGAAAATAATCACTATTACTATTTATATATTACCTGTGCTCTATATACTAGTTGTCAAGAGAGACCATTGCGTGTTATAGGTTTAATTAATCTGCCGGTCATCCCTGGAACGCACGACAGGTGAATGTGATGATGGCCGTGAAGCGTGTTAGTGTTAGTCTACCTATAGCAACTGAGTCTTTGTATACGTGTGTAGTTGGGTGTTTTAGTGTGTGTTTGCGTGCGTTATTTGACTGCGATTGAATGTGTGTTTGTATAAGTTTGTTTACGTGCATGTGTGTGTGTGTGTGTGTGTGTGAAAATCGGTGTCAGGCTAACGTTGAATACCTGAACTTAAACACGTAAAAAAATATTGCAGGTGTGTCGTGGAGGTACAGATAATTAGACTCTCCAACACCTCAGAAGTTACCATTATTGCATACACCTTATCTACATGCATAATGATTGCCCATCGTGTTCGAGGATGGCCGATCCTAGGGTCACATACGAGTGATTTAGTTTAAATTGTACAAGCTGTTGCCAACACAACAACCACACCCTATGTTAACGAGCTGTATGACCCAGTGACAATGAATAAGCCAAGAAGACCGGAAAACTCCCTAATTATTGCTGGGTAGACAGAGGCAAATGGCGCACAAAATTTGCTCGCAGTTTCAACCTGCCCAATGAGTCGAACCCAGGTTCACCGGCTTGGGAGGCGAGCATGCTCACTGTTACACCACAGGTCGCCAGGCATACATATATACATACATACATACAACTACTACTTTGCTGTCACTCGGAATCGAGTATGACGATCATCCAGCTATGATACAATAGTATGAGTTATTACTAGGTTGGTGAGTTCTGAAGTGGCTAAAGAGGCTAAAGAGGCTGATACGGGACCGGCAGGGTTGATCACAGATGTTGCACATGTAGGGGGCTACATGTAGTGCGGGAGGGGTGGCGGTAGCGTCTTTCCGGCGCTGGCGTTTGTCTGTCTCGGTATGCAGTGTGGCTAGCTCGAAAGTGTTGACACCTTGTTGTGTGGTGCTCCTCCAAGCTTTACAGTGTGGGGTAATCGTCTCCCAGGTGAGGGGGTCGATTTGGCACCTTTTCGAGTTTTTCTTAAGAGTATCCTTATATCTTTTCAGTTGTCCGCCAGCGTTTCGTTTACTATTCGTTAGGTGACTGTAAACTAGCTGCGGGTAACATGGCCAGTCCATCGTAGTTGTTCAGGGATAATGGTAGCCTCGATGCTCCTACAGTTGGTGTCAGCGAGAATACTGGCATTCGTTCTCTTGTCTTCCCAGCGAACTCGGAGGATGGAGCGTAGACTACGATGGCGAAAGTTTTCAAGTGCTTTGCGGTGCCTCCTGTATGTGACCCATGTCTCGCTGCCATATAGCAGGGTGGGGAGGACACTGCTCGATATACGTGTAACTTTGTAGATAATTTCGGCTCCCTACAGCTGAAGGCACGGCTTCGGAGTCTGCCAAAGGCTTGAGATGCACATACATACATACACAGGTTCCAATAAAAACATCGTGTGTCAACTCCGATGCCCGTATTATTAAACAACATCTTCCCTTGAAGAGGGTCGTGGTGTTTCAACCCGAGTGTTAAACTAAATGAGTCCTGAGGGACACCACAGTACAGTACTTAACGGGGAGGTGTGGCGGTAAAATTAACTAATTCCAATATTATAAATTAATTTATAATATTGGAATTAGTTAATTTTAAAACTCGGGTTGAAACACGACGACCGTCTTCAAGGGAAGATGTTGTTTAATAATACGGGCGTGAACCTCTTCACACACACCTTCAGAAAGATGTCCTTCGCGTATGTATTTAATTTGTTATTGTGTGTATGTTCTTAGAAGGCTTCAGTGGGTAAGGTTCTTTAGTAGGTTCATTAGGACCATAAGCTTCTATTACCTTAGACAGTAATTTGACGAAATTCATAAAGGATCTTGATATTTTTGTGTTGGTGTTCAGAGGTCCTTCACTAGGTATGTTCCTATACATGTTAAAACATATCGCTGTATCTTAACACCTACGTGATATCCTACTTAGTATATATGTTAGGCTCAAAGAACGAATTCGCTTACTGAGCGAGAAAAAACTACCACAACGCATTGTGGTCGTTTTCAAAAATATCCTAAAGCGAAATTTCGCTATAGGTTAAATTATGTTAGATACGGTTTGTTTAGGTTAGTCTGGGTTGGGATAGATTAGGTTTGGTTAGATTAGATTAGGGTAGGAATTTCGAGACCGTCCAAAACGCGTTGTGGTTGTTGGTAAAAACGACTCGAAATTTTGCTTTCTGGTTATTTTGAAAACGTCCACAACATCTTGTGGACTTTTCCCGCTCAGTGAGTGAATTCGTTCTTTGAGCCTAACATACTATATACAGGTAGTAATTGTTGGGTTTTACACCATGCGATTTATATTAAACATTAATTCATAATCTTATTTAAATCTTGATTTGCTGTTGTTTTAATGGTGAATTTAGAACTCCGTGTTGTTAAGCACCGACCTCCTTTTATTTATACAAAAATTATTGTAAAGAAAGTACTTTTTTTTTCTCAATTTCGGTTGCAGTTATTTTTTATGTATTACCGTAAGTCAACGTTTAGTTTTCATAATTTAACACAAGGTTAGTTTTTGTATTAAACAGATGCTGTTAAAAGGTTACCGAAAGACATGCAATATTTATTCATACTGCAGAGTTTAATGACTGCTTAGTAACTGTTATAAGTCGAAGCATAATTACCCTGTCGATATAAGCAGTAATACTTTATTATTTCAACGACTGCGCACACCACATTACTTATTCTTTGGGGACGGATTAAAACAAATATTTCTTTTATCACACTTTCGTTCACCACTTTTGGATAAGAAAAAAATGGCTTTGAGATTATTTTTTTCTTAGCGAGCTACCGCAGAAATCATTTTCACTTCCGAGTTTTCAAAATTCTAATCACCATTGATTTCTGAAAACTTTTTGAAGAACCAACATGTTAACCAATTAAAATATGTCTAGCAACAACAACAACAACAACAACAACACAATAATAATAGCACAAAAGCTTTCAACTAAAACCTAATGCATAATTTACTTATAATCTACAGGGGGATGGTCAAGTTTAATAAGAAAAAAACAAAAAACAAAGAGAAACCGGGAGAAAGCAAAAAAATAAACAAATAAAAAATAAAATCCTCGGGAACCGGAATCCAGAATCTCATAAAATCGTATACGTTAATGGGTCCTCCTAAGCGGAGGGTAGTTTTAGTGCGGGTGTATGTTATTTTGTTAAGAGAGTAAAGAGAGAGTGGCGATTCTTCAAGTCTAATTAGAAGGCAAGTCACCACAAATATGAACCCTCTCTCATCGATCAAAAACCTCACATGCACTTACTCATTTACTACATACGTACATACATACTGAACATACGTTGAGTCTAAACCAGTGATTCTCAACCTGGGGGCCATGGCCCCCAAGGGAGCCACGGCGAGCTTTTATAAATTGTACGTTTCCAAATAATGTTGGGAATCTGAATTAAACAAAACTTGTATTACTTATTTTGACTTGGCAGAAGAGAGTTTTCATTCTTTTTTTGGCATTTTGTTTAATCATAACGACAATACAATTTTAATATTTACATACTCTGGCGCTATTTATTTTTTTATTTTTTACGGATTATTTAAGATGTCACAGGTCCAGTCCCAGTCTGTGTGACAGGCGCTGGACCGAGCTTCTGAACTGACTTGTTTAGTACGTGTCCGTGTGTCATCCCTTTGCAAGTGGTGATAGGACCGAATAATCTCAGTCTGTCCTGGGATACCATCACGAAAACAGCGGAGGCCACGAGGATGTTGAAAATTCCTCAAGGGAGGAATGGAGTGAAAAAGGTTGAGAACCACTGGTCTAGGCGGAGTGTGAGCTCCCTGTTTCAGTGATGGTTAATGAATACTGATACAAATTAACATAAATACAGAGGTGTTGTTGTGAGAGGCAGCCCCTGGATATAACCCGTGTTCGGAAAATAAGGACACATAAATGGTTTACTTAACATTACAGCTAATTAACTCACGCCAATAAACAATTAACTTTAGCCAATTGAGTATCATAGCTGGCAAATTTTTAACATCTCATTATGCTAGTTGGAGAATAATAATAATAATACTCCCTATAAATATGTATATAAAAGATAGGGTTGTGTATATATAGAGAAAGAGATGCATTACTGTGTGGGCGGTTTATCATAACCAGACCTACACCATCAGAAATCCACTTCACGTTAGCGTAATGTTGTGCCTCCACCCCCCTCCCCCCAACCGCCCCCCCCACCCCACCCTTCCCACCTTTCCTCCCTAATCCCGACGTTGCCTTAAGGACTTAATTGCAAACATTATAACCCCCAACAGACGGAAGTAGATTGACCTCAGCAGAAATGAAAACAGTAAAAGAAAATAAGAATCACCTAAAGATTCGTCCCAAAGCTTATTTCATCTGAAGATTAACCACCCTAATGTTAACCTAACCTAACCTAATCTAACCTAATCTTCAGGAAAAGTAAGCTGGGGGGGGGGAGGTGAATCTTCAGGTTCGCCAAAATTTAGAGTACGAGAAACCAGAAGTATAATAATCAAGAACGATATAAAACAATTAATCTTTTCGTATTGTTTTAATTTCGAGTGTGCTTCAACTGCATGGTATCTATCGTAAAAAACTGACTTTGTTCTGTACCGTAAGACCTTAGTTGTTGAAGCACGTTGACGCATTAATAAAACAAGATTAGGGAGGGTGAGCCACGAGAGGACGACCAAACAGCGATGACAGTCCCGCCGACTGTCAGTGAGCCCCGGGGGATGATGTCAGATAAAAAAGCAGCTATTAACAAGATAAATTGAAAATCGTCAATTAATTAAAATCTACTTAACGTTAGATATTTTTTTTAATAATGTTATTAAAGGACTTGATAATACAAAGAGCACTTACCTGTAAAAAAAATATATATACTAATCTAAAATTCAACATTTACAATAAACAAAAATGTGGTCTCATTACTCTCTGTACTTGAGTAAAATTATTCAGGAGAATATGACTTCCTTCTTTGTTCTCACTACACCTGATACACCTCTGATATACCGTATGTTTGGTTTAAAAACTAATACCGTATAATGTTCTTAAGCACTATATAATTTTTATACTTCGTTTAAATTATTTCTTTCATTTAAAAAAGATGAGCGAAAATATATTAATATAATAGTGTAATATAGATTATAATGTTATTATATCTGTAATATTGTAAATTGATAAAACTGTATTTATCGTTTTAACGTAACATTTTATTTACTGTACACTGATGTTATGCAATCATCGTTTTCTTCATTATAACCTTTTGATGTGTATTTAGGCAATGTTCTTCATGTGAGTTGTTGTACCAGGGACGTAATGTAATATATCATTGTTGATCAGAATTATACAAGCATTATATAGTGACTCCGCAGACGATGATAAAGTAGACTGAAGGTTTGGCGAACCAGTGAAATTACTAAACTTGTTACGCTGTTTAAAACCTTGGTTCAAACGGGAGTAGGAGAAGGCTGCTTAGATTACCAGTGTTGATTTACTTGGCTTTGGAACGAGTATCCTAAAACACGATACTGTAGAGGTGTAGATCATGGTGGGTTTAGAGTCGGTTGGTGTTATAAGGTGTCTCTGTGCTTCACCAACTACATTAGATCGTATGCTAAATATCAACAATGGAACTTAAACCATACATCTTTAGGGTCGGTGTTGTAAAATGTATTATTGCGCTTCAACAAATAATGTCTTTTTAGTACGTATACTGTGTTGCGTTACTAATACACTAGTTATCAATAATTAAAAAACATGAGTAATGCATATCTGATTTTAAGGGTTAGTTAGTGTTATAAGGACGAACCTCACCTAGAGATCTGACATGAAAAAAAAAACATTAGATTGTGAGACAGAAATCGTTCCTGTTTGGACAACCGCAAAACTTCCAGTTTGTCACAACTCCTAAAAAACAAAACTCATGATACAAACTTACCACCTTAGAACTATTTTCCGGCATTTGATGTTAGTACCTAATTAATTTGGGCCCAGACGCTGTACAAGGGAGGCAGGTGAACTTTCTCAATAACCATTCATAAAAAAAAAAGTTCCCCGGATGAGATAGGCAAGTCATGTATTGCGATCATATATAAGAAGTCATATTGGGATTGTCTATGTAAGAAGAGGAAGAAGATCACGTGTAGCAAAGCGGGATGTCATCGACGGAGACTTGAGGTTGTTGGCTGAAGAGACGCACCATGGATCGTTGCCGCTGGAGATGACTGACTGAGACGGCCAACGATGTGAACAGCCCAATCAGACCGGCGGTGAGTGAGTGAATGTGCTGTAATATTCCTGTGTGAAGTAATACAATAGTGTAATTACTGTTCTCATGTATGAATACAATGTATATTGATGTAATATTCCGTTATTTTATGAGGTTTATTAATGAGATACATTGATGACTGTACTATGTATTTATAGAATACTATAATTAACGTATATATACAATGTCTTAATGAAAAATAATGTATTATTGCAACAAATATTGATCCAAATATCGCAATGTGATTTGTGTAATATTTCACTTGTTGTTACACGTAATGTACTGTATTAATGTATTTAAAAGTACCGTGTTTTGATCCGTCACTGTAGTCATATTATATATATTTTTTTAATATTGTCTCTCAAATGTATGTAAATATTGTATTTATAATATTGTGTATTGATGTAATACTGCAATTATTATAGCAGGACTTTATGTAATATTGTGGTTTAACTGGCTTTAATAGTCACTGGTTTAATATTCTAATTATTGTAATGTAATGAATATTGATTTAATCCTGTTAATATTGTAATAAATACTGATGTAATACTGTATTCGAGTAATAATCATCGTAAGGAAATATTAACGTCATAAACCCTTTTTTTTGTAATACGTATTACTGTAACGCTGTAATAATAACTTAAGTAATCATAATCATGGTACTGTGCTATAGTTTGTTCGGTCAAATAACGTAAACACACTAGGATTGTCTTAACTCGGGAAGGACTGTGTGTAAGTCGTTGCTGTTATTAATCTACTGCACTTAAGACACCGACGTTTGAAAAGGTCTACATTTAGATACGTTTAAAACTGAAGACGTGTGTGTGTGTGTGTGTGTGTGTGTGTGTGTGTGTGTGTGTGTGTGTGTGTGTGTGTGTGTGTGTGTGTGTGTTGGGTAGAGAAAATGCTGACTGTAAATATAGATAAATGCATTGAAATTTATACATACGATAAAACTGTGTATGTTTAGTTTTGCTCGTGTGTGTATGAATGCACCCATACCATCATGCAAATACAGTGATTGATTGATTGTATATAGTTCATCTGGTATTTATAATCAGTCAATCAATGTTCTTATATGATGGTGAAAGTACAACAGCTATCCGTATACTTAATATTAATGTATATATCAGTATAAATCAAGTATAGATGCCTGTATATACTTAAAATTAATATCATCTATATATTTTTTCACTCATACACCTCAAAACAAATTAATTGAGTTTTAACAAACGTCTGAACATAGAGCGTTAATTTCTAGGATAAAGTCATTATGAGTTTACCTATGATGAAAGTGAAGGTCAAAGCAAAATACAAATAAGGAAATAAAAATAACGAAAAACTCTTTATAAGTGGATTCTTTTTTGTTATTCAGTGCTAAATCGTTGTATGTAAAATGATAATTCCTAGTTGATTTATTTCTACATTTTTTTTTTGTGTGTATGAAAGTCAGTCAGCGATAAAAATAGTGAATTGAGTATGTTAGTAAGTGACCGATAGGATTTGCATTTTCATTGTTCGGTAAATTTTAGTGTTACATCATTAGACTCGTCACTTGGAGCTGTAGAAACAAAATTGCTTTAGTTAGTTATTTGGTATTATAAATTTAGTATTACAATCTGCTAATGATTTATTTTAGTGTTTATTGTCTTATATAGCATATGACAATGTTCAGATTTCGAAATATTAAACTGTTTCATGGATTCCTAACTTAAGCTTGCCTCACTGAACGTAATCTAACTTCAGCTATATAAGCATTCCGATATTGTAACATGAATCACAACAACATTTTGATATCGTAACATTAACCACTTCGTTTAATTCTAATTAAAGCTCTGTCGAATACCAACTGAGGAACTGATAAACTTTCAACATCATATCGTCACCCCAAAAGTTTCTGAGATCGTAATTCTACCAGATATTGTTTCCTCGGGTTTCCAGTAATGGAGATGAAAAATAAATAATGTTTTGTTCAGAATAGATATGGAATTTACATAGAATTACGTTCAAGAATACTTAAAATTAATAATATATTTTTTCAAGGGTATGAAAGGGTTCAAAATCGTAAATATTCCGCTCAAAAAGTGTGAGTTGTCAAGGCAGGAGTTCTAATACAGTAGAATCGTAGATGATTATGCATTTGAACGTAATCTGTTTAATCCATGCATCATCATTATTAAATCACTAGTAACGAGGGTAGAAGGTATAATTGCGTCTTATTTAATTACCGAGAGAGAAAGTAAGAGGTATGAGGTAAGTTAAGAAGATATCGACGCCTCTTGAGGGAGCCCGGCGGCATCCATGGCTGGCTCCTCCGCCTTACCCTCTCAGGTGACGCGCTTGTATCTCCATTTCAATCTTGTTATTTCCCTGAATTCTCCCGCTATATTTGGGTTACCTTAATATTTCGTCGTCTTGCGCCTGGAAGCCAACATTTCTTCCCCCCTATTCAGCCGTCTTATATCTCCAGGCAACATTGCGTCCCATAACTATCTCCCGGCTCCCTGCTGGTCCTCGTCTATCGTCCGTGTTTATATTCAACTTCCAATACAAACGCTGGCGCATGAACTGATATTAGAAGTGACTCTAAGTGGAGTTTTCGACATAAACGCCAATATAAGGTGCCGCCAAATGCCATCATGTGGAGGAAGCAGGAGGCGGCGTTAGAAGGCGTTATCTCGACACCTGAGGCACAGATAAGAGCAGCTGTATCACACTCCAGACAGCCAATCAGCGGAAAGCGCACCAAAACTCAAATGAATAGAGGCGCGCGGGTAAGAATTAGCGCGGGAAATTAAAGGTTGGTTCGGGGTCTCACTTGTTTGAAATTTTTAATTAAGATACTTCATGATTGTAGAGTAGGCCTACTTACCTACCTTTAGGACGGATAATTGAAATTGATTTCTTTGTGACAGGTGTGACAATATCTATCCTGGGGGGGAGGGAGGATGACGACAGGTAAACAATGATGATCGCGGAAACGTAATTAACGGAATAAATTGATCGGCAGAAGGCGTCCTAACACACCGGAGTGATAAGACTGCTGTATTATGGACCGCTCACCTAAAACAAACAACACACATCCATCGTGGGACAATTTCTCATTAACAACTATTCTCTCTAAAAAGATATCTCATTTTTTCATCCTTTTGGTTAAAACATATACGCAAAATTTGTTGTGGCGGAGATGTTGAAGATATTCCCGAAATCATGAGTCCCGGCATCACGCTAGGCTTGACACTATCTGCGATCTTGTATCGCTTGAGATTGTGCCTAGTTAATTGCTTAATTTCGCTCAGTAATAACCAAGTTAGATGGGTATAATTATTTGATGAAGCAACGATAGCAAGACGGAACATAACATCTGCGCATTGCAACAACTTAGGAAATTCGCGCCCCATTTCCTCAGCACTATGACGCGTTTCAAAAAATTGCTCTACCGTTGACTTGAGGCTTGAAACACGTCTCTATCCTCCTTCCTGCAGGTTTCCGCCACTCCTCGTGTGTAAACCAAGCCCCCACCATCAACCCACAACACCTTCACGCTTCATAAAACACTGAAAAGTGATGACACAACGATGAGACGACGAGCGAAGAGCAACGTTCCGGCGGCATTGTCGTTGAGTTTCGCTCGGCTTCCCCGCCATTGAATTAACGATGACTATCTCTGCCGCTCGCGGGGCCGCTCAGGCGAAAATACTCATAATTAAATATCAATCACGGCGCCCATTACACTAGAAAAGGGGTGAATGATATCAATCCGGGAATTTTTACCCCGTGACTTCGTTTTAAAAAGTCGCAAAACGGAGGCGAGTACTCGAAGGTGTAGGTAGGTAGGTAGGTAGGTAGGTACCCGGGCCTGGTGAAAATGTTGGTAATCAACAGGTGGGTTATTTATGTGTGTTGAGTTACGATGGCAGGTGATGTTTTAGCAAAATGTGGACGTTTTTGTGGCGGTGTGGAGGAGGCGGGGAAAACACTCGTTACGTTTGTGGTTTTATTTTGTGCTTTTGATTACCTTGAAATTACTTCTTTCTTGTTATTATTGATAAGGAAATTTTTACATAGATGATATTTATATGGCTATATTATAATTATATATTCATATTATATATATTATCACCCTATTAGATCCTTTAAATGATCACTAAACTAATGTACTCCAATCACTATGGTCCTTAACCGCGAACTCTACAACACATTAACTCACAACTAGTCTTTAACAACCAACAATCAGGAGAGAAACAAGCGAGACATTCCATTACTAAAGATATCAAGGTGTTTTAATGAGTGTTTTAATATACGTGTGTGTGTGTGTGTGTGTGTGTGTATTTCTCTCTCACCTGACCTAAGACCGGCCAGGGTCACCAACACGGCCAGAGAACACAGGAAGATCCCGAGGCAGTGAAGACCCCGTGAATTACTGGAGTGTAGACTGACTTACTGAATGATCACTTGACTAACTGACTAAATGAATAACTGACTGATTCACTCACTCATTAACTTACTGACTGGCTAGCTGAAAGGCTGAAAAACTGACTGAATGAGTGATTTACTGACTCACTGACTAACTTACTGACTGATTATATAACTGAATGACTAACTGACTGAATGACTGACTAGATAATTATTAACTGGGTGACTAACTCAATGACTGACTGACTAACTGAATGAATATAATGACTGATAGACTGACTGTCGTTGTGATTATATAGTTTTATGTTATTGTGATTATCTACGACACACACACACACACACACACACACACACACACACTCACACTCAACAGTTACGACGCCAGATATACAGCATCGTATCTATCTATCAATCCTGTCCGTGAAACTGATTTTTGTTAGGATTTCTAAGTGTAATACAGTTATTATATGCTAAAGCTATTAGTCAAGACCATTCATTCATATATATTATTGTAGTGTCTATATAACTAATAATAATGATGATAATAGGGTGAAGTATTGGATTAAAACAAGATGGTGCTTATAGGAAATTATATGATACTTGAGGTCCGCTACAATAAGTTGACGCCATGTTGGTGTGTGTGTGTGTGTTTGCCGAGAGACGAACGCTGAGGTTATCCTGTCGACAAATGTTATAAGTCTGGGTAAATATAACCCACTCCTGGTGCTATCTCTGTTTTATAAAAGTTACAAACCATGAGAATCTTTAACTAGATCTAAAGTTAAATTTGAAGTATTGACAAGCTGTGAAAATAAAAGCAAAACAGATTGAAGGATGAGTTTATGTTCTTACACTTATAATTCGATGTGTTTTTGTTCTCACACTTATAGTTTGACGTGTTTATGTTTTGACACTTATAGTTCGATGCGTTTTTGTTCTCACTATATGGTTAGTTGCAATTATATTCTCACATTTATAAATCGATGTGTTTTTATTCTAACACTTATAGTTCGATGTGTTTATGTTCTAACACTTATTGTTCGATGCGTTTATGTTCTAACACTTATTGTTCGATGCGTTTATGTTCTAACACAATACCTTCCCAAGACCTCTATCTGGTTCACCACCCTCTTCGCCACATGCAGGTCTTACATATACCTGCATTGTCTATATACATGTTAAATCAATGTTATTTGTATAAGGATTTTTACCGAATATCTATCTACCTATCAGTCTACATGTCTATCTATATACCTATCTCTGCTGGGACTACATAATCTCCACAATACCATATCCGCGTCATTATCAATTCACTCTTGTGTATAAACCCCCTCCCCCCTCTCCCTAGTTAAGTTCTTCACAAAACCTATCACTTTCTTCCTGTTTTTTTTTTTCTTGTTCTCTGATGCCCGTGTACTCAAAACAATCTCTCTTATACTCATATTCTTGGATTAATTCTCTTATATTCTGTTATATTGTCCAGCTGATCCCACGTTTTAAACTTAAAGGATATTATTTAACAGCAATGCTATACGCCCCTCACTCCTCCCCAGCAAAAACTTCCTTTGGTCCTTCAACTAAATATACAAATTCTATTCTTCGCCCGCCACATTCCTTAGGTGGAACAGTTATTTGAGTGCCATTTACAAGTTACTACAAATGTCTTTTCCAATTTTCTGGCATTCCTCTTCAGTCCTACATAAGGAAACCACTCCTAGTATTACAGAAATATTGTGTTACATGTTGGGACAATTTTGTAATCTCCATAATTGTAGTTTTATTTGCTATTATATTTTAGTTTTTATTCAGAGAGGAAAAACAATGCTTCCCTATAGAAGAATAATTCAGGATATGGTTGTGTTGTGTCATACTCAGGGGGACGGTCATAAGAACATTGTACGCGGACACTGATGCCATATGCCATTATTTAGCTCAGATTAGCAGCAATTCGTACACATTTCATTCAAAACGAAAATAACTAAAAAATGAAAAATTAAACTAACAGGTTCACGACGACATACGTAGGAATAAACACTGACAAACTTGGTCAGATATGTTGCTTGTGTTTGCGGAGTTACTTACTAAATAAACCCAGAAATACAGTTGAGGGCAAAATGCCTTCAACACTCTTTGCCAATATCTGACATCTACCTCATGTTGATATACTTAAGGGTGGAGTTAGGATTTGATCATTTATGTCCTAAGGTTCATCATGTATCATATAGTTGTTTTATGTTATTATATAATAAAAAAAAACTATTACTTATCATATAGCCCATCCACAAGAGATGCCAGATGTCGCCAAAAGAGACTAGGTTATTTTTGTCATACTACGTACTACAATCTGTTTATAAAACCTAATTTAAAAGTGCTCCTACTTACCTGATTACTAAGTATATGTGTACACTGCATATTAACCGTATATAAACACACCCCATCCTCACGTTGTTAACAAATTTAATACGACAATATGAATGAATTTTACTAATTACAAAAAATGTAGCTCAATTTAGCGTCTACTTAGCTATTTTACAAATAGAAAAAAAAGTGTATTTGTTTATATCTATCAATTCAATTTCAATTTCAATTGTTTATTCCTTGATAGAGGAAGCGGGATCCTAGTGCTGTCACTAGGTACCCCTGTACAATGACACCAGAAGCATCTGGCAAGTGTGACAAGTATATACAGTATAAATATTATAAAGGGGCTTACTAGAGCCTAAGGAAGGAAGGATATTCCTTTAACACATAATCAATGTTATTTACAAAATATCTGGCCAGTATGGGGAGGATCATCGTGTCTCCGTCAGGGGGTCGTGGAGTGGTGGTCCAGCAGGCGTCACGGAAGCGTTGTGTGTGGGGACATCTTAGGAGGTAGTGGATAAGGGTGCTGCTGTCGGGTCTTCTGCATAATGCACAAGAGCGTTGCTCAGGGGATGCGGGGATACCAATCTCCCAAGCAAAGTCATACCCAATAATGATACGGGCAGCAATCACGTCCCCTTTCCGCGACCCTTTCCCGTAGACGTACGAGAGGTCAGGAAGTTTACGGAGGACATCGTACCAGGTGGGCGGGGAGTCCAGCGGGATGGCTGCTTCCCGAGCTTCTCTCTGTTTGCGGCGAATTTGGGTCCTAATCTGTAAGAGTGTTAGAGGAACAACGTAGTCAGATGTGGCCTTGTTTGCAGCCAGTCTTGGCAAGGCCATCTGCTGCCTCATTCCCCAAGATACCGACATGACTGGGTATCCATAGGAATGTCACAGGACGGCCTGCATCCTGAAGTGTGGATGTTAACCCTCGTATTCAGAGGATGAGGTCCTTATTTTCCCCCGATCCAAATGCGATCCCGTCGAGAGCAGGCCTGGAATCGCAGCAGACAAGCAAGGGGCAGAAACCATCTGCTTCTTCCTCAGCGAGAAGGGTAGCAAGGAGGGCTATTAGTTCCGCCTGAGTGGAGGATGCCCCGTCAGAAACTCTGAGAGACAGTTTGATAGGCTCAGGGGCATCAGGACGGGAGATGTAGACACCAGCCCCGGCCCGACCTGTAGCGGGGTTAACAGAACCATCAGTGTAGAGGACGACCCTACCTGGGGACCAGTGGGCGATCCTGGAGAGGTGGTATTTGCAGAGAATAATAGGGTTCACCTGGGATTTCGGGAGCGGTCCACCGAGGGCAATCACTTCAGGTTGAAAATCCAGCCAGGGAGAAGGAGACGAACCAACAGCAGGGGTGACAACAATATCAGGCAGGAGGTCGTGTTCCTGAAGGGCTCGGATGAGTGACCCTCGCCATTGTCTTCTAGATGGAGGTCGGTCTCGGACAGCTGGAGTCAAGTTGGTTTGAACATAGTTGCCCCGAGGATCCCGTAGAATGGAAATGGCAGTTTTTAGGTAAAACTCCTGGACACGATCCTGTAAGGGGGAAAGACCAAGTTCGGTATATAGAGAAGTAGAGCGTGTCCACTGAGGAGCCCCAAGGATGATACGAGCAGCTTTCCTCTGGATAACTTCGAGACGGTTGACAGCAGTCCGACTATTGTTGACGAGGGCAGGGGCGGCGGAGTCGACACAGGAACGGACAAAGGACTTGTACATGGTGAGAAGTACAGGGATGGTGGCACCAAGGGAACCCCTGCACATGGTAGAGAGGGGAGCGAGACGCCGAAAGCATATGTCTCGAAGATAGCGGACTTCAGGGATCTGACAACGTGTGCGAGTTACATACACACCCAGGTATTTTGTCTCATTAATCCAGTCCAAGGGCGTTCCTGATAAGAGAAGGGGTGGAGGTACAACACGACCGTGCAACATGGCTTTTGTTTTCGCAGTTGAAAGAAGGAAACCAAGTGAATCACACTCTCTGGAGACCAGATCAAGGGCTTCCTGCATGCTGAGGTAGTCAGGGGCTTGGAGGAGGACATCGTCGGCATATCCTGAGTGGACAACTTCTGTCGGCCACGGGAGAGATGCAATGGAGTGCATGAGAGTGTTAAACAAGGTGGGACTCAGGACTCCACCTTGAGGGGTGCCGAGGTTCATTTCTTGAACAGGAGACATAGAGCCTTCAACGCGAACCCGGGCCTGACGTCCAGTGAGGTAAGAGGCGATCCATTGTAGAAGTCTCCCTTTAACCCCTGACCGCGCAAGTTCAGCTGAAATGAGGGCAGGCTGAGCCGTATCAAAGGCTCCCTTGATATCAAGGAAGACGGAGACGCGGGCAGTCTGATTGCAATAAAAGGAAGCAATGGAGTGTGCTGTGCTGCGATGTTGAATGAAACCATTGAAGGAGTTGTGGAAGCCGCCTATGGTGTGAAGAAGTCGACGATGGAGTATCCTCTCCATCATCTTGCAAACACAGGAGGTAAGACTAATGGGTCGATATTTCCCAGGATCTCCCGGCTTAGGGATGGGGATAATAGTGGCATTTTTCCAGTTGGACGGGAGAACCCCATGTTCATAAGACATATTGTAGAGAGCAAGCAAGGGGCCGTTAGGAATATTAGTACAGGCGTTGAGGACGGAGTAGGTTATCTGATCATCCCCAGGAGAGGTGTCTTTTCTAGAGCGACGAGCACTGTCAAGCTCGAACTGTGTGATGGGATGATCAGTGGGGGCAGGGGAGGTAAGAGCAGCACGAACAACAGGCTCAGACGCATCGATGCGGGCCTGCACTGCCTCCTGCATTGGATCTGGAAGTGCCTCAGGGGAGGAAGCTCGTGCCCAGTCCTCCATTAAAGAGCAGGCAAGGGAGGCGGGGTCAGGGTGGGGAGGAGGCCTCCGTCGAGTACCCCGTATAGCATTAATCCGATTCCATACATAAGAGGGTGACGACTGGAACGATAGAGACCCCGTGAAGGATAGCCAGTCCGCCTCACGTATCCGACGGCGCTCCTGAGTTGCAAAGGAGCACCAATTTTTGAAGTCTTCCCAGTCCTCTGGAGAGCGAGACCTCCGTATGGCAGAGTGGAGATCACGGGTTACCTGCCTGAGATGTCTCATGGCAGGGATACGATACCAGTAGTTGGTGGCACTTCTGGGGTGACGGGGAGGGCGTGGAGGGGTAGCGCGATTGGCAGAGTCAAACACGGCATCAACAAAATCAGCGCTGTAAGAGTCAAGGGACTGGGGCACAACATAGGAATCCGCCCAGGTAGAAAGGTATTGGGTAAAGGAAGGAACAGCATCTTGTGTGAGACGAAGGCGAGGGGATCGATAAGGAGCTGATGTCGGGGCAGAGAAGGAGAGCCTGAGATGGGTAGTAACGGCAAGATGGTCACTATACAGAGCAGGCTCGGTGCAGACGGTAGGATGAAAGGAGGTATGACCGTTCAATAGTAAGCCAACATCAAGGAAACTATGGGGGAGGCGAGTAGGATCGTCAGGACAAAGAAAGCGAACATCATCATCCCCATTAAGAAACTGTGAGAGATGTGATCCGTTAAGGGTACATGGCGTGGGATGATCCGGAGTAAGAGTGGGATGGCGGGCATTAAAGTCGCCAAGAACAATAGTGGGAATCCCATCATGGAGGTCGTGAAGAACCTGGGGGTCCAGAGAATCACTCTTGAAATGAACATTGACTACACGAAGGGTCCGGTCACCAAGAGTAAGGGAGACAGAAAGTAATTCAGACGGGGGTCCATGTGAGTCAGGTGAAGGGAGACGAACAGATGGAATGGTGTTACGCACAAGGGTGAGGAGGCCACGAGCCTGCCCACGGTACCGAGGCAGGGTGTAAACAGTATAGCCAGAGAGGCGGAGTGGAGTAACATCATCTGTGATGGTTTCCTGAAGTAGAGCAACATCTACTTGATGGGAGAGCACAAACTGGGCGAGGTCTGTCCGGCGAGGTCTAAGTCCCTGGATGTTCCATTGTAAGAAGAGGAGGGAGCGGCCTCCGGTGTGAGATGAGTCGGAGGGGCTAGACAGGGCTCCAGAGGAGGTACCAAATTCTGTTGAGAAAAATGGAGAGGGAGGAGTGGGAGAGCGAGGGATGGATCCTCCATCTCGGGAGATGGAAAGAGGCGAGTCATCAGGGCTTGCAAAGTGCGCCCCTGTTGGGTCAGGGTGTCCAGAATGAGTTGTTGTTGCCTCTGCAATGTCGCAATTGTTTTCACAAACAAGTCGAGTTGGGCAGAGAAAAGGTTGATTTGCTTGGAGTGGCGATCCAGACGGAGAGTGATTGTTTCCATAGAACCAAGTTGGTGTACCTGTACAGGAGCTGGAGGTGGCGGCGAGGATTGCCGAGGACCCGACTGGGCATGTGGTGGTGGTAGCGACGGAGAGGGACGGTGAGGGTTCAGTTGAGTAAGAGGTGGTGGTGCTGGTGAGAGACAGCGGAGGTCCGGGTGGGCAGGAGATGGTGGTGACTGTGTGGCAGGGCCGGCAACGACCTTGTTCCAAGAACGGTAGGGAGAGGGAGGGAGGGGAGAAAGGATGGGTGGTGGGGGTGATAGGGGGGATGGTAGAGGAGAGGAGATCAATGGGAAATCCTTGGTGATGGAAGAGGCGGTGGTGGATAGGAGTCAGGTTTGGTTGACAGGGGCTTCGTCAGAGACGAAGGCGGTGGTACAAGGTAAGTTTTCCCCGGGCGAGTGCCAGGACGCTGTGGGCAATTGGCATTCCAGGCGTGGTGACTGCCATGGCAATTGACACACCGTGGAATAACTGTGATTTTGTTCTGAATTTTCGATTCGCATTCCACTGTTTCGTGAGGACCTGCACAGAAACCGCAGGCGACCATCCTCGTGCACTCCCAGGTGCGGTGTTTCCACGATTGGCAACGACCACAGATTTTCGGGCTTCCGATAAATCGGTCGAGAGGACAGTTGTGAATAGGGCCTACATTCACCTTCGGAGGGAGGGGGCCCACCCACCAGCCGATGAGTTCGTTGGATGGACGTTTGGAGACCGGGTTGATGCGGCGTTCCATGTCCAGTAGTTGTGGGAGAAGAGGGCGAAGATCGTCGATAGGGATCTCCCAGGGTACGTGGCGAACCATTACCTTGGTACGACGAGTTTCTGGGGTGATGATGGTGAACTTCAGCATCACCTCCCCCTGGGGAGCAGGAAAGCCCACCTGAGTGAGCAGGCGTACCGTCTCGTCCATTTGTGTGGTGACTATCACGGCTGTGGGACCTCGGCGGAGGCGAAGTGTTGAGTCCTGAAGTGGAGAGCAGTGACGGAAGAACCAGGTCGTCCGTGTGCTCAGAGGCAAGTCCCGAGGGAAGGCGAGACGACGAAGGCGCGACGGGGCAGGGAGACAAAGGGAATCCCCTATGTCCATCGTCGGCGGAGGGTCGGTCATTGAGCCACATGTAAGCTCACTTGGGGACCTCGATGACAGGAGGAGTCCACCCTCTACAGCCCCAAAAGGGGTGCAAGGGGGAGCCGTGGTCCCTGCTGGAGGCCCTGACTTCTGAGGTTTCTGCTTCTTCTTTGACGTGTCTTCAAGAAGAAAGTCGTCAGCATCACTGTCACCTACTGCCGCCGTTTCCAACAAACGGGAGCGTTTAACGGCGGGCATAGGGCACGTTGCCAACACTGCAGTCAGGTGGAGTGGTAATGACGTCACTGCTACGTCACACTATCACATTGGGCAAACTTGAAAAACTTTGCTCAGAGGGATCGGGTGGTAGGACCAGATGTTTTATCCCCAAAAAATGACAAAGTCCAAAAGTAAAAAAAAAATATATGCCACTGTGCTGATAACTGGGTCTTACTATAGTTGTCTGCACAGGCTGGGATTGGTAGACTCGCTGAATTCGTCAGAAATACGAATTTTAAGGAGCAGTCTCTTACAGCCTTTGTTGACACTACGCAGGCATGCGCGTTCCCCGTTATATCTATCAATAAATAAGAACAGTCACAAGTAGAAGCTGAATCGCCTGTATATATTCACATAAATCAGACGCCAAAACAACCTGTTTAAGTTTGCACAACCCTAACCTGACATAACCTAACCTAGCCACAGATAATTGCAACTTTTTCAGTAAGTTTGATCTAAAACTATATAATTTAGTCTTAAAAATAATTGAATTGAATTGTGAAACGTTTTCTTTTTCTTGCATCTAGGCACTGTAGTTATATACCCAGTAAACATCTTCGTATTACCATTATTGGTCTTATCAACTCGGGCCACTTTTGTACTCATGTGCGAGAGAAGCGTCGTGGTATCAGTCTCTTCAGTGTTATCCTGAGTCCATTCTCGATACATTAAGGGCTTTCCTCGCCGAGTATGATGCACACGACCCTCCACAATGAGCTAATCAATGAACTGCAACATATTAATGCATTAAGCTGCACCAGTCGATAAAAACTAAGGTAATGACTTTATAATTCTTTTAATTCCCTCCCCTTCCCATTTTTTTTTATTCAGAAGCAACGCTGTTTCTCTCGAGATTTTGCCGCTTTCAGAGCGAGAGATATTGCCTGCAACTATGGACAGGTGATAAGTGTTACCAGATACCGCCGGAGAGTAAACCATCTTCCCTTCACAACAAGTCGGAATACCATCCGTGCAAAACACTCCCGAATGATACCGAGACGGCTATGAATACCTACCTCCATTATCAGGTGTAACTATTTCAGCTGGTAATAGAAAACCTCATCAAAATACCTATCTAGAGGGAATATGAGCGTGTTCAAGAGGTGGGCGAGAGGGAATATGAGAGATGGCGCGAGGTGGCATCAGTGGTAGCGGGCGCGCCAGATTCTAAGCGTCACCTTGGGCGCGAGATAAGAGGTTTCGACGACGCCTCTTTGTGGGTTCTGGCGCGCCGACGTTCATTTGTTCCCCCGCCGACATTATAAGTCCGTGGAATTTTAGCAACAGGGAGTCTGATAGATAGCGTTTCGAATGCCTAGTGTAATTTCAGGTACTGTTTGGGAGAGTCGTCGTAGCTTTTCTCATCGAGTAAATTAATTAGTTATCGATCGTTTCGAAATATTGTTTACAATTATTTGATATCTGGTTTTTTTTTAACATGTCCGCTCTCATGTCGCAGAAATGGGAATGCTATTATCAGATATATTTCCTATAATTGATTATATACTAGGCGCGCGACAACATATTTGTTCTGGCTCATTGTGGTAGAGTATATCTGACCGTCGCCTCTGTGGTGCACTGTGTTGGGTATATAACTCCTCCCGCCTCACTTAGTTGAATATTATGGTTTGATTTATTAAATTAATGGTGTATTCAATGTAAATAACTGCCCCGAGAACATCGACGAACTTGAAAGAATTTACAATATATATAACATATTTGGTCAACATTTACACTACAGATATATTTGAGAGACATTTACATTAGAGATATACATGGGGAACATTTACTGTGATTTACATTAGAGATATACTTGGGGAACATTTACACTAGATATATATTGCGGAATATTTACACTACAGATATACCCGGAAACACAGATGCAAAAAATCAATTAAACAGCTTCAAAATGTAATCACAAATTCAAACCAAGATAAGATTGTTGCTTTATGTCGAGTGTTATTTTGCTGTAGTTGAGGACAGACAGACGGTCGAACGGACTGACGGACTGACGGACGTACGGATGACCAGGTGCAAATCAATACGCCTACCTGAACACGTATTGGTGTTTTATATATATATATATACGTATACAAACTGTACGTATGTGTGTGTGTGTGTGTGTGTGTGTGTGTGTGTGTGTGTGTGTATGTGTATGTGTATGTATGTGTGTGTGTGTGTGCGTGTTATTGCATTTTTGGTCCACGCATGTGCATTTCTTTCGTGTTTTGAGGCAAGTCGGAAACACAATGGCACTGTTTTGTTCCAACGTAGGTTCAGCCTCACTATCAACTGCGAAACACTACACCTATGCACTGTGTACACTATGGACCTCACAATACCTAATCTATACCTTAAAAAATATATATAATTTTAATTCTTCGATAATTTTTAACGATATAACTATAATGGCAAAAGAGACATAATTAAAAGTACTTTACTTCTCTTTGTAAGTAATTAACGATATTAGTGTTACTCAAGAACTCAAGAAGAATTTTGAAATCACAAATCATGTTGCATTTAAGTCGTAAGTAGATTGGTTAATGGAATCAATATATACATGATTTCTAGCTTTCTAATAATAAGGGTAAATAATCTTTGTCAGTTCAATATA
Organism: Homarus americanus; assembly: GCF_018991925.1. Lineage (NCBI taxonomy): Eukaryota > Metazoa > Arthropoda > Malacostraca > Decapoda > Nephropidae > Homarus > Homarus americanus. The sequence continues at coordinate 452,493 of NW_024723050.1, read as the reverse complement.
GATGTTTCCTTCCGTGGATAATTCTTCGCTTTATATAGGGATAATAAGGACGTGGTGATAAACAGTATATTACATTTCTAAGTCATCATAGCTCTTTCTTGTGTAGTGTCTAGGTTTTTAATAATACCGGATGATTACGAATGATCTTCCCGATATTAAGCATTTGTTATGGAAGAACTAACAAAGATATTTAATTTTTTGTTCCACCAATGCCAACAACTTTAAGAAATGTTTTGAAGGAAAGGATGCACGGGGCTGTTAGAAACTTTAGTACTGTATTATGATAGGCTACAATGAGGGAGAAAGGAGCTTATATTAAACTTCCATACTTTGAAAATAAAAGCTTTGAGTTATTCCTCTATTACCACATATTGCTTTTTTGTGATACCTTTGTTTTTGTTTTTCATAATTAATGTTTGTAAAATAGAGAAAATCAATTGTAAACACCCGTTGGTTATATTATTTAACTACGCTTTAAAAACTATGATAATTAAGGGCGTATTCTAGCTTAGTAATTACGCTTATTAATACATATAAAATTAAATTAAAGATACAACTGCCTGGTTATGATGTTGAGGTGCAGTTTAATTTTTTTTCTATACTTAAACACTTCAAGTACTAATACACGTGAAATTTAACTTATCCTCTTATTCCATATAATCAATGGAAATTAAATATATAACACTGAATGGTTATTATCAGACAGAAGTGGTGGTTCAACTAATAAACTCTCTAGATACGTTACCTATGCAAGTTATTATACTAAATGATTCACAAAAATTACATAAACTCAGCGTATTGTGTATGCAGATGTATGTATGAAGGCTTCTATCACTGAATCACTGTTTTATCTATGGTTATATAATTCAGATCTTTTAAGTATATATAAGCTAAGTGCGCTTTTCATTAGAGTATATATTTTTTATGTATACAGTGACTATGATGAAGTTGTATTAAACAGGTATACGATGTTAAAATATTTCAAGACCCTTTAATAAACGTCCATTTGGGGAAATAATAATACCAACAGTAGGTTTACATGCATATTATATTTTATTTCACTGATGAGTTCACATTAATATTATAATGTATTACTGCTTTTCAACAGATAAGGTTTTTAAGTGCGGATACAAGGTTAGTAATTATACTAGTCATTTAACAATTAAAAAGTAAGAGAGAAAATTAGATGGATTTAATTATCGATTTTTTCATTCTGTTGTTCTGAGTGACTTCTTGTTTTGGTTAGTATTGTTCATTATCTTCATTTGGTAAAGTTTTCATTCTTACACCGTGGCTCAGTGGAAATTAGGATATTGATGGCTTCGCTTGGCTGTCCTTAATCGAACTGAAGGACTTGCTGTTTACCAGTGTTTGTATACCCGCACTGTCTAATGTATAATTGCGGGCACTTGGCAGTATCTGAAATATAAGTACCTGCGGGTCATTTGGTGAGGAGGATTGGAATTATAACCCATTTCCTCAGACCTAGTAAGATTTTTCGTTTATTAAAGAATGTTTTTTTGTTTTTCAATTTGTAGTTCCGACATAACTTGTGATGAAAACCGTCGTTCTTAGATGTAAACCAATCATTAATATAACTCAGAAGTAGAATGATTGATACAGTATTGCCAACTGTTCAGGGAATTTTGTCCGCAATATTAACTTGTATGACGATATTACCGATTAAGTATCTATCTATCTATCTATCTATCTATCTATCTATCAGTGTGGAAAAAATCAAAAGCTCTACAGATTGTCCCGTTATTAGCTGTTATTCATTCAGTGTAGCCATAATAGTCAGTTATAAACATTAGTAATAACTTTTTCTTTTCATTATAATACGAACATATTTTAAGGCTATATATAATGTTCTTTCCTCATATGAATACAAGTAAGTTTTGCTCGCGTGTTTTTATACAGGTGAAGCTTGTTAATGCATCAAAAGATCAGTTTTTGGGTCATTGTTGTCATTAAATTTTGTTTCCGTGTTTTTTTTTGTTTTTTTTTTATAATTTTTTTTAACCCCAATAACTTGTATCCCTTCCCCCATTCCTTCGTTCTTCAGCCATCCCCATCACCATCATCACCACCACCATCTTCATCATCATCTCCCCATCACCATCATCACCACCACCATCTTCATCATCCCATCACTATCATCACCCCATCACCATCATCACCCCATCACCATCATCACCCCACCACCATCATCACTCCACCACCACCATCTTCACTATCACCATCATCATCCCACCACATCATCACCCACCACCATCATCACCCCATCACCATCATCACACCACCTACATCATTATCATCCCACCACCATATCACCCAAACCTCTCCTAAACCTCCTCCCACCACTCTCCTCCCACCACGACGACTACCCCATCCACCACCACCACCACCACCACCACCCCCCACCTCGGCCAGTAGCGGAGGTTAATTTTTCAATGTAGATAACCAATCAGTGAAGACGCAGTTAAGTCACTCATTAACTGTTGGCTAACCACCAGTTAGAGGAGAGGTGGAGGTAAAGGAGGTAAACAGTGGGTGAGAGGTTGATGAAGGATTAAATATAGAGGGGGTAGGAAAGAACATAGAGAGGGAGAGGAAAAAGAAATAGAGAGAGAAAGAACATAGAGGGGGAGAGGAAAGAACATAGAGAGAGGGAGAGGGAAAGAACAAGAGGGGGAGGAAAGAACATAGAGGAGGAGAAGAGAAAGAACAGAGGGAGAGAAAGAGAATAGAGAGAGGGGAGAGGAAAGGGAGGGAACAAGAGAGGAGAGGAAAGAACATAGAGAGAGGAGAGGGAGAGGACCCATTAGACCCCAAAGAGTAAGACCTTTCAGTGGTATAAGCCATAAGGAGTCTTCTAAGTAATGAGGCTTTCAAGACCTAGAACTAAAGACCTTCCAGCGCTGTTAACCTTCCAGTGCTTAACTTTCCTGCGTTCAAGGTCATCTACCAGCATGCAATCACTTCCAGAATTCAAGATTTCTATCGTTCAAGTTATCCCAGCGTCTGAAGACTCTCTATTACTTAAGGCATTCTTCCAGCTCATAAGACTTTCCAGTCCAGAACTTAAGATTTCTAGCGTTCAATGTCTTCTGCCAAAACGCAAGACTTTCTAGTTACTCAAGTTATTTACAGTATTTATGACGACCACAACAGCCCTTTCCAGCAATGTTAAGAGACCGATGGACCCCTCCTCCCTCTACCCTACCCCGCGCTGGGAGTCTGGAAGTCGCTGGAATACCTTGTGTAGGTCTTTAGTCCGCCTGGGGGTTATCTGAATGTTTTTAATTAACTTTGTTCTAAAGTCCTGATCGCTCTCAACCCACCAGATTACAGGAATGGGATTTAGGCTAATTAATTCAAACCGCGCGAGGAGAATAAAAAATGGGTGAGAAATAGGGGGGATGAAGATGGGGTAGAGGAGGGAGAAATAAGTGAGAGTTGGAGGAGGGAGATGGATGAGAGGGGATGAAATGACAAAGAGATGGAATTTGAGGTAATGAGAAAAGTGAAGTGAAATACAGAACGAAAGAGATGGAAATAGAAAGAAAGATGAGGAGGATAGAAGGATGATGAGTAAAGTATAAGTAGAAGATAAGCGAAAAGGGGGAGGAAGGTAGAAGGAATAAATAAAAAAAATGAAGAAGACGGGAAACGGAATAGGGGATATATGGGGTAGAAAGAGGAAGAGAGTGAGAGGGTATAATGAAAGAGAAGAGGAAGATGACAGATAGAGAGACACTTAACAGAAATAAAGTGGAAAGATGGGGAATAGAAAAGACGCGAAGAATAAGAGATAGAAAGAAAGAGAAAGAAATTGGTAAAATGGGGTAAAAGGAAAGGAATGAAAATAGGTATAAATTAATCATCCTCTGTACTATTCTTCACGGTGGCTGAGGCGTCAAATTTATCTCTTAAAAACATGCAAAAGGAACCACCCACCCTAACCTAACCTAACCTAACCTAACCTAACCTAACCTAACCTAACCTAATCTACTTAACCCAAATTAAACTTTAAAAATTTAAGCCCAGAAATAATAATAATAATAATAATAATGATAATGATAATGATAATGATGATGATAATGATGATAATAATGATAATAATGATGATAATAATGATAATAATAATGATAATGATAATGATAATAATAATGATAATGATAATAATAATAATGATAATAATAATGATAATAATGATAATAATAATGATATCATAATAGTTTACAATTGGTTTGGCAAGTATAGACCGCAGGTGTATACCGTGTACATAGATCATGAAGGTATACAATGTCCTATATTATAATAAATCTATAGAAAGCAGCTGTAGCAAACAAAGCCCTCAGATGCTTACTCCCATTAACAGTCCACCTCTACAAATATGTTCACCTTACACTAACTTAATTCAGGCAAAATATTAAGAAGTGTGAAATCTTTTTTAAAACAATCTCCCGTTTAAATTTTGTCCTAACAGGAGTTAAATGGACGTTATTTAATTAAGTGTAGTTACAGTGTGGTGTAATGGACAGCATGCTCGCCTCGCAAGGGAACAGACCAGGGTTTATCCTCGGACAGGGTGAAACTATGGGCGAGTTTCTTTACGCCATTTGCCTCTGTCTACCCAGCAGTAATTGGGGATCTGGATGTTAATCGATTTGCGAATCGTATTCTGGGGTATTCTACACCTTAAACAAATTTACGCCTAGGTGGCCCTTGGGCTGGCCATCCTCGTCACACGAGGGGCAACCATTATTTATGTACTAAAAATAAATAAAAAAAACAGTACAGTACCCCTTTTATAATGAGTGCTGACATCTCCAGTTTGCGGGGAAATTTTTCAACGCACGAAATTTGGAGGACTGTGGCCCAGGATCCCAATACAGGGAGGAAAATGAGGAAACTAATGATAGGGTAGAGAGAGGAAAGAGTCTACGAGGGAAAATATTGAGTAGAACGAAGGAAACTAACAAGAAAAGAACTACAAGAAAAAGAAGGGTGAAAAATGATGTGAAAAAAAGTAAAAGACGGAAAGGAAATTAATGAGTAAAAAAGAAGGAAAATAACAAAGAAAAACGAAGGAAAAGAAGAATAGAAAGAAAAAAATATAGAGGGAAGGATCGGGGAAATAAATAGCGGAAAAGATGAAAATAAATAAATGGGAAGAAAAGAAATGAAAAGGATAGAAGAGAGGAAGAGGATATGAAAGAAGAGGAAATAAAAGGGGAAGAAGAAAGGAAAGAAAGGGAAGAAGAGAGGAAAGAAGAGAATAAATAAACGAAGAAAGGGAGAAGAAAGGAAAGAATAGAGGAAGAAATGAAAGAAGGGAGGAAGAGGAAAGAAGAGAAAAAATGAGAAGTAAAAATTTGACGAAAATAGAAACAAAGAAATTAAGAGGAAATCAGAGAAGAGGCAACAAAAAATAAATAAACTACGGATAAAGGAAGAAACAAGAGAGCAAAGAACGATAACGAAAGGGAACAAACAACCCAAACAAAAGGTCGAGAAAAAAAAGCGACAAAAAACGATTTAATAAATTTACAAAGTATTAAAAAAATCGAATAATTTGAAATGATCAGAAAATAAAATCGATTTCCAATGCATAACAGACACAAACTAACTTCACTTCGTCTGCTATAAACCGCCTGCAATTTACTTTTATCATAGACGATTAGGTTGGGTGACGACGATGAAAGAAAAGAATCAAACATTACTAGTGTTTATATCCATCCCTTCGTTAATCAAGATATATAACAAAAAAAAATATTACGCATGAAAAGACAACTGAAAACTTTAACTCAGTCGAATCAATGCACAAATTTCCCTCCTCAAATGTATAAAACAAATGAAGGTGAATAACAACGCTAAGAAGAGGATCTGAAACCACCACTGAAAGGAGGAGGAGCGAGAAAGAGAAGAAGAAGGAGGAGGAGGAGGAGTAAGGGATGGAATCCGATGATAATAAGGAGAGAAGGAGAGCCCAAAAAGGATCCCACTCTTTATAAACTTGCTCGTGGGATGACTGAGAAGATCCTCATATTTCATTTATGTAATCCTTAGAATCTTCCGCCAGGTTACTAATAATTACAAAGTTTGATAAAGTTATCAACATGACATCTAGATTTTCTACCGCGGCAATCACCCCGCCTCAACCAATTAATAAGAAAAATCGCAAAGTTTTTCCCGCAAAGCAGATTAACAAAGTTAGACGGATTTGCGGGACATTATTCACGTAGGCTACTTCTTGAAGCTTAATTAAAGAGAATTAATATGAAAAGTTTTGCCGGGAAGAGAGATTGAAGCCTGTTACTTATCATTCTCGCATCGGGACAAGTGGTTTAAATGTGATCCCAGGCAAAATGGCACTAAACCTCGATACCGCGAACGAGTCTCGGTTTCTCGTTGATTCCCGGGTCGATGATGGAATTAACCAACAACGGTAAACTGACGTAGATGTTAGACATGTCACAACCTGGCCTGGTGGTGGTTATAACAAGCCACAACCTCGCGCCGGGCCACTTTAGCCGCGCCCTCGACGAGAGCTGGAAACTTTGCCTACGCTCGTTGAGAAGTTTGAGTTTAATAGATTTTAATCCTTCATTTAAGGAGGAGATATGAAAAGACGGGGGGGAGGGCGCACACTCGCCTATTACAGAGACACGATGCTACCGCCGCCCAAAACACATTAATTAACTAACTTGCTAATCATATGAGGAATAAATAAGGGGTGGTCGACCCGGGCTAGGCGGGGAGGATGGATGGCGGGGATACCGGCCCAGGCAGGATACCTACAACCAGCCACATAACACTCTTCTCACAGGAACCTTTTTGTGCGCGGGGACAAGTTAAATTTTATTAATAATGTGTTCTACTTGTGTGTTTGCCTCCTAGTCCTGGTATACATTATTTTAATTATGGTTTAAATTATCCTTGTTCATTAGTATACATGTGTTTATAAATGTGTGATAAAAAAAGATTAATTTGTAATAATTGATAATGTTAGTAGTTAATGCGGATAGGTGACTTTACAGATTCTTAAGAGAAGTATAAAAGCGGAGGTTTAAATATTTTTATTTCATTCATGTTCTGTTTTCTTATTGAACAGTGTGCTTAGTTATGGTCAATGAGAGATTATTATTAATTAGCTGAGGATACATATATCTCTCTATACTACTGTCTGTGTGTGTGTGTGTGTGTGTGTGTGTGTGTGTGTGTCTGTCTGTCTCTCTGTCTGTCTGTCTGTCTGTGTGTGTGTGTGTCTGTCTGTCACATGATCAGAGGAGCACGTCACCAGCTGCTAAATTAGGCATCCTGAAAGTCAACGCGTCTTTAATTGGCCTTCTTAGTTGAAAGGTTAAAAGACTATAATTGCCTCGATACCTTTACGTTTTACGAACCCTGTACTTATCAACAACATTCCACGTACCTGAAGGAAAGGAAGAATTGTGGACTTAATATTATCAACAGCAAACAATAGAATCTCCTTATACAATTACTGATGTGTGGGCAGGTCAAGCTAGGACTGCTCACTACGCTTGGCCACATCCTTCACTTACATTTAATGACTTTGGCCTTTTGAATGAAGATTAACTCCATGTAATTTCACCTGAAGACTAATCATCCCTAAAGCGAACCTAACCTAACCTAACCTAACCTAACCTAACCCCTCTTCAGTGTTACCAGCTATAATGGTTTTCGTAACCTCAATATACACTGACTTGAATAAACAGACAAATCAAGACACTAAAATAGATAAACAATAAACAGCTGATATAAATATTAGCCTTTCTATTTATCTCAACAGCGAGCTAAAATCAGTTGGGCATCAGCTAAAGGTCTAGCTGACACTAACCACACATCAAACATCGGCTTTATACTAGTCAGGGATCCGTGAAACGTCAGCCAAATATCAGCTGCAAAAGTAAACATCATTTTAAACTCAGCTAAATATTATCTGCATCGTAAACAACAAGAAAAATAAATGCAAACCTGATAAAATAAAAATCAACATCAAAATAAACACCAATCAAAGCATCACCCAAGACAACATTAAACCAACATCAATAAAAACATCCAAGACAACATTAAACCAACATCAATAAAAACATCCAAGACAACATTAAACCAACATCAATAAAAACATCCAAGACAACATTAAACCAACATCAATAAAAACATCCAAGTCAACATTAAACCAACATCAATAAAAACATCATCCAAGACAACATTAACCAAATATCACCCTACAACATCAATCAAACATCAAATATGACATCTGCCATAGACAAGTGCAGAGGTTCAGTATTGATTCTGGGTGACGGTCAACTGGCTGTGTTAACATTCTTATCATAGGAGGGTGTAGGTGGGGTTGGGGGAAGGATCTCTTTGCTAGTGGTCGTGGGGAGGAAGGATCTCTTTGTTAGTGGTCGTGGGGAGGAAGGATCTCTTTGCTAGTGGTCGTGGGGAGGAAGGATCTTTTTGTTAGTGGTCGTGGGGGAAGGATCTCTTTGCTAGTGGTCGTGGGGGAAGGATCTCTTTGCTAGTGGTCGTGGGAAGGATCTCTTGCTAGTGGTCGTGGGGAAGGATCTCTGGAAAAGGATCTAGTGGTCGTGGGAAGGATCTCTTTGCTAGTGGTCGGGGAGGAAGGATCTCTTTGTTAGTGGTCGTGGGGAAGGATCTCTTTGCTAGTGGTCGTGGGGAAGGATCTCTTTGTTAGTGGTCGTGGGGAGGAAGGATCTCTTTGCTAGGTGGTCGTGGGAAGGATCTCTTTGCTAGTGGTCGTGGGAGGAAGGATCTCTTTGCTAGTGGTCGTGGGGAGGAAGGATCTCTTAGTGGTCGTGGGGAGGAAGGATCTCTTTGTTAGTGGTCGGTCGTGGGATTCTTTGTTAGTGGTGGGGAGGAAGGATCTCTGGTCGTGGGAAGGATCTTCTTATAGTGGTCGTGGGAGGAAGGATCTCTCTCTCTTTGCTAGTGGTCGTGGGGAGGAAGGATCTCTTTGTTAGTGGTCGTGGGGAAGGATCTCTTTTGTTAGTGGTCGGGAAGGATCTTTTGCTAGTGGTCGGGGAGGAAGGATCTTTTGCTAGTGGTCGGGAGGAAGGATCTCTTTGCTAGTGGTCGGGGAGGAAGGATCTCTTGGGTGGTCGTGGAGGAAGGATCTCTTTGTTAGTGGTCGTGGGGAAGGATCTCTTTGCTAGTGGTCGTGGGGAAGGATCTCTTTGCTAGTGGTCGTGGGGAGGAAGGATCTCTTTGCTAGTGGTCGTGGGGAGGAAGGATCTCTTTGCTAGTGGTCGTGGGGGAAGGATCTCTTTGCTAGTGGTCGTGGGGAGGAAGGATCTCTTTGCTAGTGGTCGTGGGGAGGAAGGATCTCTTTGCTAGTGGTCGTGGGGGAAGGATCTCTTTGCTAGTGGTCGTGGGGGAGGGGAAAGAAGGAATGCCTAGACCATGAATGCTCCGGTTTGTGTGTGCGTGCATGAGCGAAGTAATTTCTTTCATTTCTATGAGGAGAGAGCACCAGTAAACGTAACATTGAATTGAGAAATAATGACTAGCGTTACCAACTTGATGTATAATTCTTCTTTTAAATCAATAATAAATTACTAACTGATGGATTTAAAACTTAACAAAATATCAAATTATATCCAGTAATGACTTAGAAGATAGTAGACTGAATACCTGATTTAGTAAGCTTCATTGTCACGGGAAGAGGTTTTTCATTTATTTATTAGTCCTAGTCTATTATAGGAAGCGATACAGACTATAAAGCTATAGAACTAATTATTTGAAATAATACCAAAGAAACAAATAATAAGGACTCATTTGAAAATATGAATTGGTAAAGTTAACAATGAACAAACAAATGACAAATTGAATATCTTGGTCTTGCAACATGTCCCTGTCTGGTTTTTATCGTTGGTACAGGGTCGCGTCTGGCTGCCAGGCAAAGTTTGTTCCCCCTAGATGCCCGAAATGATTCCATTCTTCTCCTCAGGGAAGTTGGGATCCGGGGTTCGATTCACGACCGCTTGTGAGAAACCCTATTCTCTCTTATTTCAGTCTGATTGTTTTAATACTGGTACTATGTTAAACAGTTACTTTGTTTGTACTTATATTTGTACCTGCATATTATTTAATAAATGCTCCGTACATTAATTTAAATATGAATTGTAATTGGAATTATGAGTCGCTAAACGTCAGTCAACACATCATCAGTTGAGTTTATCGACGATCGCTCGGCACGCGTCTTGCGATCCTCCAACCTCGGCGTCCCTCGAGTGACTGTGTCCTGTCACGATCTCATGATGAACACTTTAATTAGTTTCGAGGTGTTGGCGGTGACGGGCGTAACCCTTCGTTTATCTGGCAGGCGGCGTCAACTCGCGTCAGTCGGAGTTTGCTGGAGCGAGTTAGTCCATCGCATGTTGCAGAAGGGTTGGTATAACTGCGGCCTCCTGGGGTTGACACAATCTCCGAGTTTTTCATCTGATTATGTTTTCGGTTCGTTTAGTTTAATTGTCTTTGACATGACATTTAAAGTTATTCGTTTATACACAAAAGTTTAGAATACTAGCATATTTATCGTGTAAGAGATAGTCCCTTACTTTATCAAAATAGATAGAACAATGTACAGTACATTCGTCATTGGATATATATCAGAGAAAATATATGATTATCTCATTTAAATTACTTAGCAGTTTTCATAAATGTCTACTTATGTTTTGTAAAGTGCATCTTCAGAACAAAGAATAACATTCCTCCCCTTCTTCCTCCTTCAACAGTTCTTATTCAGCCACTTCTCCCGTCACCTTAACAACACATAGAAACAACACTTTAACACTTGTGGGATTTAGTCAACTTTACCTGTCGACTGGTCGGTGGGATATTAAATATCTGGCGAGATTTTACTCTAGTCGTAATAGCAAAGTGTCTGCCACTTTGTCTGGCTCCAAGTTGATCGGGATGAAAACTATACATTTTGTTTTCAGTTACAAACAGAGAATGGTCAATTATCCCTACAAAATCCTTCACTGTTTCTTAATTTTTACCCCCCCCCCCCTCCGCACCTCTGAGAGCGAATTTGTTATAGTTAGATTGCATATGTTTATATATGTAATGAGAGAAAACGCGAGATCATACATAATAAAAGCAAACGGGTGAGAACGCAGTGTTGATAAAGGAAGTGGAAACAATATCCCGATAATAGCATTAGGAGGAAGTGGCTCCTCCCAGTTACTGGGAGACCAACGTTGCCTCCCTAAAGACTCTATGTGGTAAAGTTTTAATGTTTTCTGGCCTGCCATTTTGCTTCTGTATATCCTGGTGGGTCTGGTCTGCTTGTGCGTGTGGATATAACTGTGCTTCCTTGAATCTATACACAGTGGATATGCGTACGTGTATGCGCTTTAGTATGCCTGTCTGTACATACTGTAGGTGTGCATTTGTGTATACAGTATTTCCGTGGTTGCCCGTACCAAAAGAAGAGATTGAGATTGCCAAGTTATTTTATAAATGTTCAATTTGTACCGAGTCTAATCATTGATGGACATACTTAGTTATTTTCCTACGGTTATCTACCGCCTGTATCACCCTGTTGCACTTCGGTAAATTTGAACATCACTATAAATTTACAAACGGTAGTGAAACAACACTGGGTTTAGTGTTTAGTGTACAAGTTAAAAAAAATTAAGAACATAAAAATAACCAAAGAAAATAATAATTCTCAATCGCTTAATATATTAACATGGATATTTTGCATATTTCTTAATTTAACTGAACAACTGTCGTTTTAATTGCTCTTCAGAATCACTGAACAATTGACATTAATGTACAAAAAAAGTTCAGATCATCCGAAAACACCATGATGTTAAATTTCCTTTTAAAATCACGTTAAATATTTATTAGCAAACCAACATCCAGTGCATATGAAAGGTAAAACGGACAAACGATCTTATAGTTCTTTTTAATTAAACTTGCTTGGTTCCTGTCATTTTTCATTACTAGTTTATTTTCGTAGTCTTATAATCTTCATAAGTTAAAAACACGTACTTGGTGTTGTTCGTCATTCTGATAAAACAAATACGTAATTCTAACATCCAAACTTCATTTTGTCATACAATAGTGATAGTAATACTGGCGGTAATGTGGTCTCTGGCATCTTATAAGTATCACCTATTTTTAGAATTATCAATATGTGGTTTATTTGCTAAAAGATTTATATATTGTTTTATGAATCAAAATCAACGAAGGCGAATATAGGGGTTGGCACTGAATCTTTCAATGTGTGATCTAACCTGTTCCACATGTTTGACTCGACTCGAGTTGATTTGATGGCCGTCAACCCCTGGCGTCATTACGACCGTAGCAATGATTATTATTTCACTCTTTTTTGCGGGGATTAGCCCACCCTGGCACAGGTCACTGACTCGCATCAATATGCAATATGTAATAATAATAATAACAATAATAATAGTACTTAGTTCATAGTAAATAAAATTTATAATAAAAAATTAATATAAAATATTAATATTAAATAATAATAATAATAATAATAATAATAACATCACTGATGGTAATAATTGGATCGAGGACTCGAGGCTTTCTTTTGGTGTTCTCGATCATAGTTCAGCTGCAGCTTACTTGTCCCCGACTGGAAGGTTGTTTACCGTTATTAAGAGTTAATACTCATTTGTTTTTTAATTCCCTCCAAGTCTCATTAACTCTTCTTTTATTGAGGATATAAGCTGAAAGTTCAGGGCTCGAACTTTCTCTACAACATGGCTCTCAGAATAAAACGCCTCTAAGAGATTAGTTAATTTTCAACCAGATTATTCCAATGACATTGTCCTTGTCATTTTTAAAAAAATTGTTTCAAAAGTATTATCCTCGTCCATTCTATCCGCCTGCCATGGAAGCTTATTACGGTGTTCTGTTCCTTGTAAGCTTTGCAGGAGTTTGGGAAAATTTTTGCTCGGAGAAGAGGTCTTTGTGTGGGTTTTCTTACCCATACAGTATTTAGAAATACATTGTTCTTCCAGTGTTTCTTCTTCATCATCCCTTTTTTTTTATTCCTGCAAACAAATGCAATCAAATCGTCACTCCTTCAATTCAGGGTTAATTGATTCACATAAAACAGGCTACCAGGACACTATAGGTTGTAGGGAGAAAAGTGGCAGGACGTATTTTCTTTCTGTAGCACCGGGGGAGGGGGGGGTGAGGCTAGGCCAAGCATTAGAGAGAGCAAGACTATTAGCAGTCTTAGCGAGTCAACAGGTATCATTATGTATTAAACCAACATGAGACTGAATCCACAGAAACTGTATTACAACAGAGTTCTCACAAGGTAAGCTAAGAGGCGTTGAAACTAATAACAAATATTCAATCTACACCATTCATTAATCTCAGGAATAAATTCCAACAATAATACCAAATTCTCTATTTTATTTTTAACAATGTTGGCTCTAGATATAAATAAAAATGATTAATTTGTTACTAAAAGAATGGACGTGCTGACCCTGAGAAAATTTCTTCCCAGCAGTCTGTCAGCCAGATCGTCGGACATTATTATTATTATTATTATATATATATATATATATATATATATATATATATATATATATATATATATATATATATATATATATATATATATATATATATATATATATATATATATATATATATATATATATATATATATATATATATATACATATATATATATATATATATATATATATATATATATATATATATAGATATATATATATATATATATACATATGAAGTATATATATATATATATATATATATATATATATATATATATATATATATATATATATATATATATATATATATATATATATATATATATATATATATATATATATATATATATATATATATATATATATATATATATATATATATATATATATACATATGCAAGTAAATCACTGTGAGTGCGCGTGATCTAGGTATATGCTGATAACCACAAGGAAAAAAGAAAACACGAAGTTCCCAAGCTCTTTCGTGTAATTCACATCTTCAGGGGTGATTACAGACTAAGGAGAAATACATAACAAGGCGTATATATATACAGTAGAGGAAGGATAATTTCGTAATTAAGAAGATTTGTAACCAGGTGAGAAGGTTGGGTCATCTTACCCTCTAACCTGACTACCGACTGCTGCGGTGTTATTGAAGATTAGTAGGGTCACTACCTAGTGACCTGATCATTGTGGACTTGATCTTACCCTCCTCTACTGTATATATGCCTTGCTATGTATTTCTCCTTAGTCTGTAATCACCCTTGAAGATGTGAATTACACGAAAGAGCTTGGGAACTTCGTGTTTTCTTTTTTCCTTGTGGTTATCAGCACACACACACACACACACACACATACACACACATATATATATATATATATATATATATATATATATATATATATATATATATATATATATATATATATATATAATATTTTTTTACGGGGATTAGCTCACCCGGGCACAGGTCACTGACCTACATCAGGGAGTAGGGGGCGAAAATATAATAATGATAATAAAAAATTAATATAATAATATTGATAATGATAATAATTAATAAAATAATGATAACAATAATAATAATAATAATATTATTATTATTATTATTACTACTACTATTATTAATAACCATAAAGAGAAAAATAAAAAATAATAAGTGAGAAACGATATACAATATACATGTTGTGTTGTCAAAGTAAGAGAAACAATTGACACCCTCACTAGCGTAGCTAGGGGCGGTCCCCAGGCAGCTCTTTAGGGGCGGCACTTTTGGGTCTGCTCATCACCCATATCTGCAGCTACTGGAGACGTTAATCCATCCCTTTGTATCGGCGGCAAGTTAATCCTTGTCGTGTCTGACCTAACACCTGACCCACATCATCACGGCCACGTCATGAGCTACACCCTTGCTATGCGCCCCCCCCCCGCCACACACACAACCTGTAACCTGTTGAGGATTAAGGAAACAACTTCAAACAAGTACGCCAGTGAGCTCATGTGGTGTGGGTCAGGTGTTAGGTCAGACACGACGAGGATTAACTTGCCGCCGATACAAAGGGAAGGATTAACGTCTCCAGTAGCTGCAGATATGGGTGATGAGCAGACCCAAAAGTGCCGCCCCCCAAAAGTGAAGGATCACGAGATGCTGAATTGCCATACGACATTGAATTGAGGAGAGAAATGTTTTCTTCGCTGGACAGAGTGATCCAAGAAATAACTTTGAGATTTCAACAGCTTCATGAACTTGCTGAGAAATATGCCTTCCTTACCCCATTGAATCTTTTGGATGATAAATATGAGTGTCAAATAGATCACGATCACGACGACATTGATAAAGAGGAGTTCCTCGTTGAGAGAAAAAGACTTCAGCATTTTGTTGCTGTTGCTGCTATAACTATTAAAGACAGAATACAGACGTGGAAAGAAGGCCCCCTTGAACTTTTGCAGTTTATTCAAAAGTATAACCTTGGGAACTCGGTTCCAAATATAGTAATAATGCTGAGGATTTTCCTCACAATTGCTGTTAGTGTTGCTACCTGTGAGAGGAGTTTTTCGAAACTAAAACTGATCAAGAATTACTTAAGATCTACTATGAGCACCTTGCGGTTGAGAAATCTTGCCATACTGTCTATAGAGCGACAATTGACAGATGAAATAGTTTTTGACAATGTCATTGAAGAATTTGCCAACAAAAAAACAAGAAAAGTTACTTTGTAGAAAGTTGTAGTTTTCATTTCAGAAATAAAGATGGTCCTAATTTTTTACACTTTTTTACTTTTTTCCCTATCCTATATGTCGTTTTTGCTTTTTGTTTAACTGTTACTTATAAAGTTTAAGTATGTTTGGGGTGTATTTAAAGCATACTATATTTGAGTATGTGAAAGTACAGTAATATTATAATGGTACACAAACTATTTAATATATATATATATATATATATATATATATATATATATATATATATATATATATATATATATATATATATATATAAAGTGAGTCACTGTGCAATATGTATTTTTTGTGGGGGCACGGGGGGGGGCGGCAAACTCAAGGGCCGCCCCGGGCGGCACACACTCTAGCTATGCCACTCCTGCAATTGTGTGTAAATGAGACAGGAAATCAGATCAGCAACCTGGGACTTGGTCACAATTTTTGTGATGCTATATGGCAGCAGGGTCTATCATTATGCAATACAATATGCTTCCAATATCTTTACAGGCGGTAGTACCTCCCTGTTAATCAGTCAATAGGTAATTTCGTAAATCAGTAAGTTAATCAGCCAAAAAGAAAATCAGTCAGTAAGTTGCTTCAATAACGACATTCATGTATCAAAATTATATTACATGCTATTTTTATACATCTATAATAATAAAAGAGTGTGCCTGTGAGTCTGTCTGTTCCAACAATAGCTCCAAAACGAAAACAGTCAGAGACGTGACACCGTACACACATATTATTACCTGGGTCCCAAGGTCATACACTTTGATATTACTATTGACCACAAACCCCTAAGTGATCAGGGCACGAACCAAAACTCTTCCCCAATTGAGAAACCGTCACGACGATTCCGAGAGGTAGTTACCGGCGTCAGGGAGGATAAACTGAGCCAAGGTTAGGTTAGGTTGAGGTGGTTAATCGTGTCAGGGAGGACAAACTGTGAGTCAAGGTTATACAGTACAGGGGGTATGTACATACCCCGAGCGAACCCGGGTAATTTTGCTAAAGTTTGATAATAAGGTTCCAGGGCTAGGCGAAGGTATTACGCCCGTAGAGCCAGTTCTTCATTCGCTCTTTGTTTTACTTGAATTTACAGTATAGTGGGAAGGCTAGTGATACTTCTAGGTAAATAGAGATTGATAGAGTAATTCTCATATTTAGTTAAATCAATAGATTGATTCTCCTAAATTGATAGACTGACTTTCCAAGATATATAGACTGAGGCTCAAATGCAACATGACATTTTGATCTGCTATATACCTCCAGCATAATAGAAAACGAATTAATGTAATCAAAGAAAATGAGTCGCTTTATATGACTAACTTTGTTGTTTTACTGGCATAAGATATTTTAGATGTGCGTGTGTGATTAAAAATAATATTATATATATATATATATATATACTATGTCCTCTTCAGCATTTAAATCCTAACCTTTAGTGTGAGAAACGGGAACTTTCAGAGCGTAGGAACAACGTAATCATGTTTGGCGTCCCCGAGAGCCAATCAGAGGCAGCTGAAACTGGGAAAACACACAAGTTGAAATTTCAGAATATTTGTGATGAAGCTCTGAAATTATCAGCTCCAATCAAGACGTGAGGAGGCTAGGACAAAGGCAGGAAGGCAAGCCCGCCCTCTCAGGTCACACTAGTGAGTGAGGATGAAAAATGGTAAGTTATTCAGCATGCAAAACACTTTGCAATGAGCGATACATTTCAGGGTATGTTCATATATTGATATTTATATTGAAACAGTTTATTTAATCAGAAAAAACACATATACAGAGTCAATAATAATAACAATATTAACATGGATGAGCCAGTTGAGAACCTGAACTCTCTTGAAGGCACCTGAAAACCCAGATTGCACGGTAATTACTTTTATCCTTTTCACTACTGATCGGTCACGTTTTTGTTACGCACTGTTGGCAAGTTCTGGGCCTGAAGCAGAGGGAACAACACAAAAAACTCCTGGGGTCCTTGAAGCCGAGGAGGGAGGAGTCGATGAAGAGTGGGGACGGACGTTCTTGGGATCTATACAAGGGGAGGGTAGTGGGAGCAAGAGCGACAGCACGGAACCAAGGGTAGAGATTGGTTGTCGTTTGTACTCTTACGATTATTTTAATTTTATTGCTGAGTTTTACGAGAAAGACGATCATTCTATCCAATTCTTACGTATCCCTGGTCCTTCCACCTCTAACATAAGAACATAAGGATTCTGCAATAGGCCGGGATCTTTTTGAGATCTCTCTCCTATAGTCTACAAAATTATGTTCACTTGATAGTGGGTGATGTTGAACCCAAACTTCAAAGCACCGACATACATTTGGTTATCTATGTCTATATTTCTTAATATATATGTTTGTATATGGATAAGATTGTTTTGGTGAATCAGCTCTTTTTGTATTTCGTGTTATTGTTACTTTATATAATAAAGTGCATTACAGTATAACATTCTTGTTTACCTTTAAACTTGTATAATCCAGCAATAGTGATCTTATAAAAAAAAGTGTTTAACCATAAAAAAATACAAGAGACCGTAATTTTAGTCATTTTGGAATGACTGATGTCTTACAAATGATGATGAGGTTAGGTTTTCTTCATGAATGAATAAATGAAGTTGAAATAAATAAATAAATACCAGATTATAAATACGTCAAGGTTAGTATAGTTGATCCAATAAACGACATCTCTCGTTTTCTATGAATAATGTCTTAGTTATGTTGGTCAACGATAGATGACGCAGCGAATGGCGGCACTGATTAATACACGCAAATTAAAGGGAGTTAACCCTGCTTATTCTACCTTCCTTGGTCGTATATTCAGCGAGAAAAACTACTCTAGGAAAAAGTTAAAAAATATATTGATAATGAGTTTTTTTGCGGAATATTACCTTAGTTTAATCAAGTGAATTTAAATGAGAATAAATTAATTTAAATGGCCAGATGACAACTGCGACTTTAGTTATCCTGAAGTTAAAGGAACGCATTATATTATAAGGTAACAAATTTTTAAAGTAAATTTGTTACTTAAGAATTAATACAAAATTCAAGGAGTTTTTTCATTCACTGGATTGATTTACTGAATAATAGAACGAATGACATTATTTTTCTAACTTATTATTGAATAAAGACAACTAGTTACACTTTTATTTTGTTCTGTTTGTGTTTCAGTGCAACAACACCTGGGCTACTGGATCCCGGCTTACTCTCTCACCTCCACAAAACATGTAAAATTACACCATAGATCAAGTGCATGTACCTAATCTAACACAACACAACTCGGATTAAATTAAGTTTACCAATTATTTTTTACTTTATGACACCAAATAATAATCGAGAAGTGATTAGCAGTCCGATTTATTCATCTAGGACCATTATTTGACTTCATTCCGGCTATATTTGGCTACATACCATTTATCAGCTTACTATTCATTCAGGCAGTTGGTCTGTTCTATTTTACTTTATGACCATTATTGTGATGGGTAGTCTGTAATTAATGGGTGTAAAATCACAAGTGCTTTTGTTGACATTCCACGACACTAGACTGCTACATTAATAATTTGTCGTTGATATAAAACAAACCACACTTAATTACTTTGCCTAACCCAACCTATCTGAACTGGAGCTTCACCTAAATGTTATTAATACTGTACTGTATATTACTTAGGTTAAAAATATTAAATAACTAATAATTCCATCTTTCCTCAGGGTGGAATGCAGAAAGTAGGAACACTCTCCAATGGGGTTTTTATGCCATTAATTGGATGTAAGTTGCAATTGGGTAGTTAAATAATTTAGTTGTAAATATATACAGTATTGAGTACTGTATGTCATATGCTTATGTATTTGTTTGATCAATAATCTCATCTTTAGACTTTATGGTGTAGTTTTTCATACAGTGTAACATAATTTTGGGTTATAAGGATAGGTTTGTAATCATGCCTCATATTTATCTAATGATTTTGTTAATAATCTGAAGAGAGTTTGAACAGTAATATGTGTAACTTGACACAACATTACTATATTCGTCTCGGTTAAGATTCGGAAAAGGTCTACCACATTACTTCATACTGATATTTATACAGTGTATAGGGAAATAGAGCAAAAAAAAGAATACTATATTTTTGTTACATTTCCGTTGCCAATTTATATTTTCGATTTGACTTAAGAAAGCAATGTAACTACATTTTTGTGGGATAACTGTTTACATCGTAATCATATAACTATGTCCTGCCAAACAGCGCTGCTCTTGGTGCCACGTGATACTCTTGCGCATTTTCGTTCTCAGAGTTTTGAATTTTGCTTGGCCACCTGTAGTGGGTGGCCATTAAGTAGGTAGACATGGTAGACATCTGACAATGAAGCTGCTGTTGTTGACATTTTTAAGGCTTAGGGCATTCTGCTAACTACTGTTAAGTGTGCAAAGTGCAGTTCAGATTGTCACTATCATCAAGTTAAGAACCTGTGGTTTTGTACTGAAAGATGGAAACTCTCCAAGACAAAGAAATTACCTCACTGTGACTTTTTTTCTGCATTTAAGGGCACTTGGTTGGACAAAATACAAGTACCTACAAGTAGCATTATTTTTTCCTCCAGCATCTGATAATTAAGGTATGGTTAGGTTTGGGTTGGTCACTTTTTATTTTTTTTTATCTCACAATTTCCCTCTATCTCAAAGCCCTGTCCCCTTTGTGCAGTCAAAATTGTTGGTAGTGGGATGGGATCATATCTCCATACCGGTTCATATTCAATCACCACAAAATACACTAGGAAAACCTATTTTTGTTGGTATTATAGTTTCCTTGGTAGACCTTTCCTAAATCATTGTCTTGGTTTCTCCTTAACTCTCTGTGTGAAAGTTTTATTGCATAGATATTTTCTCATTTGTCTTCGTGGTTTTTAATAATAACATAATTTTACAGTTGGAACATACAAGATTCGTGGACATGAGATAATTTCCTCGGTTACGAAGGCTGCGCTACAAGCTGGCTACACATCCTTTGGTAAGGCATATAAGAATAACACCTGGTAAATTATCTCATGATAAAGTTTTTTATTATTATTCCTTCAGTACAGTATAGTGTACAGGTATATAGAGGGGAGATATCTGATATTATCCCTATCAGTACATCTATCTTTATGTATTATTCAATAAAGTACAGTACCACAAGCTCATACTTTTGAAGTTTGCAAATTACACTCCACAAGTAGAGTATAGGAGCAATTTTTTTAGTTCACAAGACTTTGATCATTAGTATGTAATAAGAACCAAGTAACGAGACAGGTTGAGGCTACATGGAACCAGACATAGTTTGGGTTTTCACATTAAAATTTACAGTATTTTACAGGTTAATTCTATATGAACATTCAACCTAAGTCATAACCTAGTAAAAGATGCAACAAAACCTTGGTAAGAAGTTACGCTGGATGTGGGCTGTGTTATTTTGATTCCAGCATGATGTAGATATGGTGTTTTGTTTAACTTCCGTCTTGCAGTATTTCTTACCTTAGCTAACATTGTGACACTAATTAACACTCAGATAGGATGTAGGCTTAATTGCTTATGTAAACCACTAGTATACAGTATTTTGTAAAAAATCAATACAGCATATATAGTTCTCTATAGAATTAAATATAGGTTCCATATCATTACCTCAAGTTTGGAAAATATACTGGGCCATTTTTACAGTAGCAGTGGATTCCTCAACCTGTACTGCCCTAGACCCATTACTGCCACTGTTTCAAGATATTCAAAAAATAATCATCAATGAAATAAAATAAAGAAATACTTATCACTTCACTTGTGTAATGTTACCTCACTACTGTATTATTCTTTTCTGTAATAAAAAAACTACTGTATACAAAATTATTAAAAATAGCAGCCATATGGCAACTTATATACAGTATACTGTACTGTACAGTACTACAGAAATGGGTTTTCTTTGTGATAAATGAGTACTGTATTACAAATAATTTTAAACACATTGTTTAGGCAAATTCACATTGCACAGGTTATTGCTGTACTTTACGGTACAGTATATAAAGGCACGGCCATATAAGCCCCCACCAGTTTAGCAGGGAGTTTTAAGGAAAAAACTTTAGTATGGATTTTCCTCCTGTAGCCATAGTTTTCTTAAAATACAGCATGCCTTTACAATTCGAGGTCTTTGATTATTCGCGGATTACACCCTGGATGTACCCAAGAATGTCTGCGGGTAGTTTTAAAGTTGGCGGCATTTTTGCGGCCGGGATGGGGAGCCCACGAGTTTTATTGCGTCCCGCTTGGTGTCTTTCTTGTCCCAGGCGGCTGGGCCAAGCGCGCTCACTCCATCTCAGTCCAGGAAAAACACTTGTCTATTTTGCGCGTGTGCTACTCTACTCTCTTAACAACTGTGCTCTTCGTGCTTGTGACGGTTCCCAAACGCCCTCAACCACCTTCATTCAGCCCTGGGAAGGTACCTAAACAAGTGAAAAAAGAAAGGGTCATGTATTTCTCTGATACGTACACCTGACAACGGGTAAGGGGACCGAGTGACTGTTAGTTAGTGCGTCATCTGCTGTTGTAACTCTCCTCACTCCCTGCTATATTTCACTGGATTTACTGTTATTATTAGTGTTTACTGATAGAATAGTGATTAATCATGGCATTGTAGCTAGGTAAACTTGTCATTGTAACCACCAGGCTACTGGGCCAAGCTGTGAGGTGTTATGGTTTTTCAACTCCTATTTTTGGGTAAATATACATAACTTTCTTAATTTATTTTTACTCAGTTACATGCACACACCATCCTAAAGACTTCTTTTATTATTAAAAAAGTAAAAGAAATAATTGTCCCAAGGGCAAACATGTAATAGGAGGAGACCGCAGAATGTAGCTGGTGGAGAGCGTTGCTAGGAAATCGGCGTCCCAGCTGATGTTCATTACTATGGTGGAGCAGGGAGTGTATGCGAATAGTGACTGTGTTAAACTTATGTTTGGCATTTATTTAATGGTTTGGCAATAGTAATTTTTGTTGTAACTTGTTTATTGATATTATTTTAATTTATTCATAACATTTCCTGGTACTGTATATATTATTTTAAGAAAACTATGACTGTAAGGTGTAGTGGTTGTTTCTCAACTCTTATTTTCAAATACATATACGTATCTTTCTTCATTTATTTTTACTCGGTTACAGGCACACATCATCCTACATATATAGTGAAAAAGTACAGTACTGTACAGTATTGCACTGCAATTGGGTTCTAGATGGCTACGAAACAAATTCTGTAACTTTGATCTACGTATCAACCCACCTGGCGCTCAATGCCATTTGTTCTAGAGACAGTAAGTTTTACGAGGAAAAAATTGCCATATGGCAATCCAACCAACCCAACTTTAATAACAAAGCATGGAGTTGACTTGAGGGCAGACTTACATTTCAATACTTTTTTGTCTTGTTTCTGATTATTTGTGAGATGAGTTTCCCATTATTATTTATTTGTATGTCTTTTGTGCATGTGTGGCTACACGTATACAGTACAGTGGTCCCTCGGTTAACGAGCGCCTCAATTAACGAGATTTCAGTTAACGAGTTACCTTCCATAAGATTCTTAGCTTTGGTTAACGAGCAATCCCTCGATTAACGAGTTTCTTACGAGCCGACCTCAACATGTTTTCGCTTGCATTTGGCGGTCCACCAGCTGTAGTATTAGTCCGCCAATACAGTAATCTGTTCTAGGGCTTAAATTCCTTACTATTTTAGTAAATATCAAGAAGTTTATACTATTAAATAAATTTAAAAGTTTAATATTAAATTTTTTAGTCATTTTAACAATTATTGAACATAATTGAAGTACAGGAAACTAGTTTTATGCGCGCCAAATAGCCTGTCAACACACCAAACAGGCGTCGGTCTCTGTGTCTTTTCAGTGGAGGTAACATCTTGCTTAAGACTCTCTTTAAGTAAACGCTTTTTTTTTCTGTGTTTCCAAGCAAATTATTGGTCGTTTTGAAATTTATTTTACATATTGACAATATATAATGCAGTGCAGAGGTGATTTAAAGAAAATAATCTTGAATTACACCAAGAGAACTAAAATTTTATGGGTGAAATGGTGCCATGGGGTGACTTCTCTTCCACCCCAATGCCTTCTCTTCTCCCTTCTCCTCCACCCCCATTCTAATTCCCATCATCATCATCATCATCCAGGAGTCTTCTACATACACACCTCAAAGTAAGTGTACTTTTCTACCTTTTTTTGTTGAATTTAGGCAATTTTCAGTGAGCTGGAACCAATTACCCAAAAACCCATTGAAACAATGGTTTCGGTTAACTAGCAACCTTCTAGAACGAATTGTGCTCGTTAACCGAGGGACCACTGTACAGGTAAAAGAAGTAATTGTCTTAAGGGTAAACACATAAAGGAAATATGCATTTCTTTGCACAACAGTCAAAATTTACACCCCCCCCTCACCCGGGTCAGTAAATGATAATACAGGTGTATTCGCAAATTTGGCAATTCACGGCCATTTTGAGACCCAAACCCTCACGAATTTTAAGGGCATTTTGTAATATACTGTATACAGCCAGTAAATGTGAGGAATATTTGAAAATAATACCATAAGAAAGGAGGCACCACCTCTGCAGATTCACTAACAACACCCACCCTCACACGTTTCGCCTCCTCCTGTTCCCCCACTGAGCCAGCTAACTCGTGTGCAACAAAATGTATATTCCCTCTATGTGTTTACCTTTAGAACATTTATTTCTTTTACTTTTTTCACAATATGTATGTAAGATGGTGTGTGCATGTAACTGAGGAAAAATAAATAAAGCTACGTATATCTACCCAAATATACGAGTTGAAAAAACCATAACACCTCAAATCTTGGCCCAGTAGCCTGGTGGTTACAGTGATGAGTCTTAACCTGGTTACAATACCGCCAGTGTTGTTAACAGATGCAAATGTGATGAGGGAGCTATCTGTAACTTTTCATTTGTATCAGTTATTTGTAGTTTTAAAAATAAATGTTGCAGATATATTATTAATAGATTGTAATGCCAGCAAGAGTTAAAAAATGGTTACTACTTCACTATCCTCTGAAGAGTTCGGTGTCGGCTGTATGGACATCAATCGTCTCAGGTTATCATCATCAGTACAGTACCTATAAATTGAGCTTTTATATTTGCAAAAATTATTTTTTAAATAAGTAAAAATAATAATAATAATGTGTTTAAAAATGCAATAACATAATTTTAATTCTGGAGTTGGGTTAGGTAGAATTTAGCCCACTGGAGACAGCACCATTTCCTCTAATATGTCATGGAAGCCACACATCCACAACATTGTTAAACCTGCTCCCTGAAAGTTGAGAATGCTGTACAGATGCCGTAGCTACTTTACTCCTGAGCAGTTGCTTCAAGTTTATAAGAGATTCATTCATCCTAACTTGGAGTACTGCTCTCATATCTTGGGTGGCTCTTCTTCTGTCCAACTGTTAGATAGGGTGGAATCAAAGGCATTTCTTCTTATTGACTCTCCTCCTTTAGTTGATAATCTTTCTTCATTTTCTCTTTGCTGCAATGTTGCTTCACTTTCTCTCTTTTACAGGTACTTTAGCGGGCAATGTTTGGTGGATTTGGCATCCTGTGTACCATCGGCAAAGCCTTGGGGTCATAACACTCATTTTGCCCGCGGTGTCCACAGTTTCTCTGTGGCTGTTGGTCACACTAGAATAACCCGTTATAGTACATCCTTCTTTCCTCACACAACCAAACTGTGGAATGCTCTGCCTTCTTCTGTGTTTCTATACTCATACAATGCCTCACTTCAAAAAGCTGGTTTTCCAGCATCTTCGTGGTGTAGATTAATATTTTCGCCCCATAGGCCCCGTTGTGGTTCGATGACCTGTGCCTGGGTGGGCTTTTCCCTGTAAATAAAAAAGAAAACAAAGAAAAAAAGGGGTATTCATTAGCTTATGGGAGACTTCAATTTCTCATATAGGAAGCAGGCTGATTTTTTTTTACCATTTTACAGACAAAAAAGTGCGTCTTATGTGCCATAAAATATGATAAGTGATGCATTCATCAACTATGGACTTATATTTGCATTTACTCTACTGATTTTCACTTGTTTCTTTATTTAATGATATACTGTACTGTATTTCATTCTGAGGTCATCTGGTAGCCAATGTGACAAATGGGGATTTTGAGGGTTTCATTTAAGTGTTGGTGACCGCATCCCCCAAGGATTAACCATTGGTGTATAAAATGCAATTGATTTTGGATGCTCGCCCCCTCTCCCATTTTGGTTTTCTTTTTTTTTGGGGGGGGGGGGTATGTCTTATAGGGCATGAAGTACAGTTATTTCACCGTTAGCCAGAGCTTTCCAAAAATGTACCCTGAATTGAAAATGGCTCGGAATTTCTCTTGATAAATTCTTTTTAATTCTGGGTCTGTGAACAAGTTTCCTAGGCTGAAAATCAAGTGCATTTTCTGAGAACATTCCAAAAAGTTACAAAAAATAAAAATAAAAATAAATTCTTAGGCTTGGGAGCAAATTCCAAGGATAAAATAATGTGTAATTCTGTAAAATTTAGTGAAACTTTTCCCAGTACCTGTACCTGGAAAAATTCTGGGGATGTGGGATTTTTCCAGGTTTGAGAGAGTCGTCTAGTTGCCCGGAAATCTCTTGTCCCGGAAGAGCTCTGCACCAATTATTCCAGCTAATAGAGATATTACTACGTACAGCTCCTCCCCGACATACGATGGGGATAGGGACCCAAGTCCAGGTCATAAGTCGAAATGGTCGTAAGTTGAAAATGCTTAAATAATACATAGAAAATCTAAAATGAGCATCTCTTTTTCTTCTCAGCACCACAAAGCTCTCACTTTTAAGCTTGCCAGCCATTTTAAAGTGAATTACAAACGAAAATTTTGTCAGTACACAGCGCAATCACTGAGGTTTGGACTCGAATATACGTAATTTGAAAAAATTTTGATACGACTAAGATGGTTGTAAGTCGGGGAGGAGCTGTGTATGATATTCTATTGGTGTATCCTCACCTTGATCTCTCATCAAGTTAGGTTTATATACCTCTTCAAAATCTTCATTATCTATACCTATGTTTGATATCAGTGGCACATTGTGATCTGAATAGATAGTATTATGCAAATATCAAGATAATTTATCTCAGAAATGCAAACATGTTTCCCCTGGTCATGACTGGGCATGACTGTGGCTCCAGTTTGATAAGATTTAGTAGATACAATGATATCTCCGTTAGCCAGAACAATTGTGGCAGAGCACTTCTGGGAATGAGAGATTTCTGGGTAATGAGACGACTCTCAAAGCCCGAAAAAAATCCCTCATCCCCGGAATTTTCTGGGTGATGGAAAAATGTTTTTGGAAGTTCCAGAAATTGCCCATTACATCATCTCTCGAACCCGGAAAAATATCCCCCGTCCCTGGAATTTTCCGAGTATGGGAAAAATTTTCTCGGAATTTCTGGAAAATGCGCGTGATTTTATTTCTCAGACCTGGAAAAAAACTCCCGCATCCCTAGAATTTTCCAGGTATCGGGAAAATTTTCTCGGAATTTTCCGGAGAATGTGCCCCTTGGAAAATCGTTCCCAACGCCGTTTTCCAGAAAATTCCGGCTTTGGGAATGATTTTCCGAGAAAATTTCAATTCCCGTCTATCGGAGAGTTCAGGGTTTGAGGGATTCCGGCTATCGGAGATACAGGTATTACTGTACAGTATTTCTTATGAAGCTCAAACCCGATACAACTTGGCAAAATTCAAACATTTCTATAACCATACCATGATTGTCTTTCCAAGCTCCAGACACCATGGCCCATATCCAGCAGTCAATTTTCTTCTCCAGTAAGACATATATACATACTTTATATCAGCTTTGCTATGCATTTACACCTGAATACCACTGCAGTGAGACATGCACAGTCAGTTTATTTTTATACCTATGTGTTCCTGTTGTCAAGCACCATAGTGTTAATGTTCTTGCCAATTGGCAGCAGATTTTTTCCAAAATAGGACAGGTCCCCACAAGAACCTTTTTCATTTACTAATATCATAAGGGTATTTATCTCATGCCTCCCCCATGCACAATGAATTGGCCAGTGCTCTGATCTATTTCTAAAGACAAGATAATTTAGGTAAGGTACACTGACCTTGGTTTTTGTCCTTGCCTGGGTCCATGACAAAGGTGTGTTGTTGTGATTACTGTACTGAACTTAGGATCAGAGTGGCTGGTTGCCAAACATTTGTTTGGAGAGTCACCTTCATACTCCTGTTAACATTTTAATTTTTTCTGCTTCACATCATCCTTAAAAGTACAAAAACATGTGATCACTGGAATTCATATTCTTTTTTCCTGGTCCAGACACAGCTGCCATATACCGGAATGAGAGTGAATTGGGTGAAGCTTTAGAAAAATTCCTACCCGAGGTGGGCCTTACGAGAGAGGAAATATTCATAACTTCCAAACTGAGTAAGTAGATGGCTAATGATCTGATGATGTAAATAACTATAAACTGTATTGTATATGTACTGTATGTTTGTGTGCATGCATGTGTGTGTATGTATCAAAGATTTTTTGTTTCTACTATTTTATGGAAAGTACCAACAATAACACTGAAAACAAATGAGTCTGGAGGAGAACTTTATATATGTGTTTGTAGCTGGTACAAGTATATACTCAGCACAGCTACATGAAGGTGTATACTGTACTATATAAAGTTAGTGCTCATCTGTCATTTTCATGTACTGAAAAGAGAACTGTGTGTAAAGCCCATTTCAATGTGTATCTCCATACTGCTTTACACCTGCCAAATTACGTAAAAACTAATACTAGGTATATCAGGTGTCCTAAGCATTTTCACTTACAAGTTGATAACCTTATCAGATTTCAGATTGTCTTCTAGAAAAGAGCAATATTATGATGGATGGGTAGGTCTCACTGAGGCATGAGGATTTTGTGTACATTAATCTTACAGGCTTTGCGCATATGCTATAGTACTGTACCTTGTTTTCGGGGCGAACCAAAGTGATACCTTAGACAATTGATTTTTGTCACATAAATTCCTTGGACTGACCAGAAAGTTGTAACAGGGTAATTTCCCAAGAAATCATGTTAACAATTTTAATAAAAACCTCAATATCTTCTGCAAAATTACAACATTTTATAAAAAATTAAATAAAAAATAAATCCTAAATATGCATGAGCTCATACCCACCTACGGTAGATGCTGTCCATCCATCTACACACTTTTGGTCTTCTGAAGTCTCATCTCCTGCATTTATTCCAAAGCTTCCATCTTGGTTCTTCCTCTTGAAGCCAAATGCCATACTTCATATCTGTATGAAATTATTGGCTTAGATATTCCCCTGTATATCCCCCCCATCCCTTCCTTTGACACATTTCAATCTCACCAAGTAGATCTCAGTGCACTTGTTACAGTCTTCCCTTGCTTACTCTGTGGTTTAACATGTCACCTACTGTTTAGTTTGCTAACAGTTACTCTCAGATAGATGAAACACCTCACTTGTTGACTTTGGCCTTTATCAAACTAACATTTCTATCTGCCATTTCTTTTTGCTTCATTATTTGTTTTATTATTACTGTATATTCTATTATGCATTCGTTTGAAATGAATTTACTGTACTATATTAGTTACCGTTCTTCTGAATTTCCTGCAAGAATGATGTATCTACAAATAACACTTGCCTTATCATTCATGTACAGTACTCTTATTAACCCTTCCATAAAAATATTGAACAGCCATGGCAAATTACACATCCTTAGGCCTACTTTCATCAGAACTCTCTTGTTGTCTTTGCAATAGGCTATCACATGCTTTACTTTCCTATTTAAGCAGAATACAGCAACTTTTCATTTAACCATTACATTTTCTGTACTTTTCAAATCTATGTTGTATTTTTACATATTACTGTAATTGATTTTTCCAGAGACATAAGTCAAGTACCACAAACACATTATACCTTAATTCCAGATCTTCTTTGCTCATATTCGTCGACGTAAACACTTAACACTCTCATCTTCTCTCTTTTCTGAATCCTTACTGTTAGGTTCGTCTCACACTGTTTGTGCCACAATTCTGACAGACCTTATGCTACTACACTCATTCGCTGATGTACTTAACAGACTTATTCCAATATGAGTTTTGCATTCTTCATTCCTACCACCTTTTCTTTTGTAAATGGGAAATATACTGTGTACTGTACATGCTTTCTGCTATTCCTTTTGGTGCTTTTTATCACATAAAACGTGATCTCCTTAAAAAAAAAATTAAACAAGATTCTTATATGGATATACTGTATATCAGTACAGTATTTACAGAAATTTGTTTAATGAAATAGAAATACTGAAGAAGGATTCTTTTCCTTCTTTTCAGGTCTGTTTAGGAAGCGATAAGTGTGAACGAAGCTCTGGGTTATTCTTGAATTAATTGTGTATTGCAGTCACCCAGTAGCAGAAAGCCTTTACACCTCATTTTAAAAGCAACCACTTAAGTACTGTATTGTTAAAGCATTTATTTGTAGGAAACAATGAGTGTACCAACTGTAATAAGCTCTGATAAACTTTCCAAATATGATACTGTACAGGAACAGTCACCGAAACAAACTATCCCTCTGAAAGAACTGACACACATAGAAAACAGGCTAACTTCTGTACTCAGTCCACGGGGATTTGAATGCCACCCTTTTAAAATAGGTTGGTATAATGAGCAGGTTGCACCATGTTTCCGTCTGCCATACCATGATGACACCTTATCATTTGTTATCATTAGCACGCCAAGTATGTTTGAGAAAGCGTTCATTCCATTTTTGGCAACGGTGGATGACTTAAAGATCAAACAGGATCCATTAGACCAGTGCATGGTCCAGTGCTTTACTCCAGTAAAAGAAGAATTCCCGGGCATCAGCATTGAAACCATCCATGATTTTGAAATGACACCAAATAAGCGACCCAAGATCCTCGTCCAAACAGCGGGTCACATTGCTGGTGCTGTTCGCCTTTATCAGCGGAAGGACTTGACATCAGACCCTTGGGATCCCATGAAAAAGGTGTTTGGCGTGTGTCTCCATCCACATTACGGAGGCTGGTTTGCCCTACGTGGTGTCATCACATACACATCCCTCCATTGCCCAGAACTACCTAGACAACAACCCAGGTTAGTATTTTGTACTCCTTTATACATCTGTTTATCAAGTCAAAGTTGAATGTACGGTTTAACTGAATTTTCATAGTTGGAAGCAATATGTCGGCTTAGTTCATGATGAAAAAAGAATAGGAGAAAGCTTGCACATGTGGATGAGGGTTTACCATTGATAGAGATGAGTGAATAGCCAATGTAAATTAAAAAAAAATTATAGAATGTGTGAAAATTAGAAATTAAATACAGAACAGTACTGTATACATAGTAAGTTCTTGGTCCTGTTTATAGAGATTTTAATAATTGGAACGGTATCAACCATAACAATTGCAAAGCAGCCATACCAACACATCACCTTACCCCAGGTATATGTCAAAATATGCCAGCCTGTGTTCCGGAAAGTAAAGTACAGTAAAGGTCACAATACTTTTTTGATAGATGTACTATACTGTTAAGGAAATTTTTATACATTGACACTGTTGTGAGCCAGAATTGAGAATGGTTTTAACATCATATTAGGTAATGATCCAATAATTACACGAGACTCAAACTCAGTTGACAAGGCAAATAAAGTCTAGTGAATGATTATTAATTAACTATAATTAAAATAGATTCAGTATGTTAGAAATAATAAAACATATATCAACATGTATCAGGTAGACTGTATTATTGCCAGAAGTAGCCTTTAAATAATCAGAATCAGAAATGGCAAGAGAGACTTATCCAGTGCTGTACTGTATCTCAAATATTGTACAGTATAAGTTTAAACCTATTTGGAAAGCAATATTATTTGTTGCAACTCTGACTTATACCCAGGTGTGTGTGTGTGATAACTGTTTTTCAGTCAATAACTGTCATCTTAGTCATTTGTAGCTTAAGTACAATACTATTAACAATTTAATTAATTAGTAGTTAATCAGTTGTAATGGGGGACCGGTCTTAGTGGTTAAGGTAGTTTAGGGTATATTTGACTCGCAGCTATGCTAAAAGCTTCATGTTTTATGCATTTATTCCACCTTGTTAGGTTGAGAAAGGACTAATACAGGTGTCAGTAGAGAGATAAAAGAGGACTTCTCGTGCCTGAAGGTCATTGTGTAACTGTCATTTTTTACTCTCATTATGTCTCTCCCCCAAATTTTCCTCTTCTTATAGTAAGTCTCCATATTCATGGTAGCCAGTTAAATGTACAGTACAGACTTTTTTAGCAGATAAGCCCTTCAGAAAATTATACTGTCTTTGCATTTGTTAGATGTGGGGATGATGACAAACTGCTTGGAATAGATTATATTTTCTTCCTTGTCATGGGCTTAGAAAGTAATAATCAAAACCTAGACGTATAAATATTGAAATACAGTACAGTAATGCCTTTTCTTTATTCAGTACATACATTCCTTATCTTTCTCATCAAGAGACACGCTTGTGTGTGATTTAAATAACAGTTACTTTTCTTTCCGTTTACCAGGGACATATTGACAACAGAAGCTGATGTCATTGAACTGTTGCAGCGTTACAATGACCACTGGCAGGACTGGTCATTTAGGGACATTATCCCAGTTAAAGAAAAATATTCCCAAGAACAGAGAGAATATTTCAGTACCAAACCAGGGGACAGACAGAAGTTGATTGAAAAATATTGCAATTCACTGAAAATTAATGCCAAAGCTTGAAATTATCACCATGTAATTATAACATTCATACAGTTTTATGGTAATTAAATACACTGTATGTTTTCAGATTACAGGTTATAGAATATTGTACAGTAAGATCTCATATTTTGCGCGATTTCATTTCGCATTTTTTTATTTCGCGAGCACTACCTAATGTAACCAAGTCTTATATTTGGTGTAAAATATTTTGAATTTCGCGAGATCCAGCCAGCTGAATGCTGGCCACCGCCTTGAATGACATCACAGCCCTCATACCAGTTAGTCATTTCTGCTACATCGCATGTTTTGTCAACGCGAATTGGTTGTAATGCGATTGATGAATAGGGGAATGCTGCTTATAAAACGTGAACTTTTGCATATGAATGATGGCTGTAGTGAGATTCCATCCTCAATGTTTTTATTCCATTCTCAACGTTTTAAGCATGGCACAAGGTTATGCAATGTTTACAGATCACGTTCGACATCACGTGTTCAATTGATTCGTGTCTTTTGTTTGTGAAGTGTTTTATGAGAGGTACAGTACTCTGTAATTTATTTTTTTTTTTTTCAAATTTAGCTGTTACCCATAAATACTGTATGAAAAGAATACCGGTAAGTAAAAAGAATTTTTCGCAGTGAGGACTAATAACGGTTTATACCAGCGCTCTCTGTTTACATCACGTGATCAGTTGAATCGCGCTGTTTGTCAATTACTCCGTGATTTTCGCTGTTTTCTCCAATTTTGTTGTGTTAGCGATGAATACGGAAATACAAGGTAAGAAGAATGTCTCCAAGAAGCGTTCTGGTGATCGAATTGCCGGTGGTGAACGTAAAAGAGGTTTACAAGAACGCAACTATCGCGTTGTAGCCAGCGCTATCCTAGCGACCATCCAGGCTGCTATTGTGTGCTTTTTTGGGTGGTGTTACCACTTGTCAAGTCAAGATAATGACCTCTACCTCTTCTTGGGGTCCTACTGGTGATGGTGGGGAGGGACAGACCCACCTAAGTGGCCAAATAAGGAAAAGGAGGAGCGGGACTATCATAAGGGAGTTCAATTTGCCAAGTACTCGATGCAAGATAAGCAGCGTGTGATTAAGTTACTTGAGGAGAGCCTAAAAATTAGTTTCTGGAAAGCACAATCAGGTCAATAAAGGCAGAATTTGTATCATTTGGAGGTTATAAATGGGAAAATAGAGGTTGATGTTGAGTGGCCAGTCTATATTGTTATTTTTCCCATTAGTTTATGTATTTGAATTTGGCACAATTTTTCCTGTCTATATTACTCGCGAAATACAAGATCTTACTGTACTTGATTATTTATGATTACAAACATTGCAGCTATTCCTCAAATCAGCAGCTTGACAGTACAGTAGTGCAAGGTGTGTGTACGTGCTCTTTGGTGTAATGTAGAGTGTGCCTTAGTTGCACCTTGGTATTTGCTATATAGTATAATTTACAATATATATTTTTACAAAGTCTCTTACCATAAAAAGTTAGCAGGTATGACGTGGGCTGACATTATGGTTCCTATTTGTTAGTGGATGAAAATCCTGTGGTGTTCAAACCAACTGTAATATTATTGAATGTACTTATAGGTTTCTAATGATCTATTCTGAGAACTGGGAGCACAAATAACTTCTCTAAATTGAACTAAACTTTAGACAGGAAGTAATTACATTCACACTCTTCTTGGCCTTATTCTTTTATTATGTGGATGAACTCTTGTTTGAGTTGGTGTGTTGTAATGTAAATCATACCTGTGTTAGGTGAGTTTTGACACTTCTGCAACTTCCCCTTCCCATT
Source organism: Homarus americanus (assembly GCF_018991925.1). Taxonomy (NCBI): domain Eukaryota; kingdom Metazoa; phylum Arthropoda; class Malacostraca; order Decapoda; family Nephropidae; genus Homarus; species Homarus americanus. Next base: position 418,081 of record NW_024723050.1, on the reverse strand, counting down.
ATTTGATTTTCAAAATATTTAGTAAAAACGAATAGGAAATTGTATCATACGTTAAATCTATGCAAGCTTACAGCATAAGACACACTGATTATAAAAAAATCATGATTCATGACCTTGAGTTGTGTGGTGTGGAGCTGATGCAGCAAGTGTAGGATGGTGCGGGACATGATGGTTATGGTGTTTGTTGTTTCTCTTACGGATGTGGTGTTTGGAGGTGGGGGTATATTCTTTGCTATTAATTCACTCTTACACACAGCCTGAGAGTTGTAGTGTGAACTACACCAAAATGCATCCTAGAAATTGTGTTTAGGGCATCTTTTCACCTATTTCAGGTCCACAAATTCCATGGCCATGAAAATTTTCATATTCAAGGCCTCTCGAAGTGTGATTGTTTGTTTATACTCTAAAGGTACTCCTCGACTTATGACATACTCGACTTACGACAACCCGGACAAACGACCGCTGTTGTCTTAGAAAATATTTTTCAAATTACGTATTTACTAGTACAGACGCTAGTGATCGCGCTGTGTACTGACAAAATTTTCGTTTGTAATTCCCTTTAAAATGGCTGGCAAGCATAAAAGTGAGAGTTCTCGTGGTGCTGAGAAGAAAAAGAGACACCCATTTTAGAATTTCTATGTATTATTTTCGCCTTTTCGACTTATGACCAATTCGACTTATGACCTGGTCGTTGGGACGGGTCAGAACAGTAATAAGGATCCACTCCTTATCAGAAACTTGTAACAATTGTTATTATTATTATTATTATTATTTTTTTTTTTTTTTTTTTTTTTTTTTTTTTTTTTTTTTTTTTTTTTTTTTTTTTTTTTTTATATACATACTGACAAATTATTTCCATCTCATTATTTCTGTATAACTGAAGCATTAAGCAGATAAAATAATTTGTATTGCCCAGTAGCCATGTGGGATAGCCCTTTGATTCAAAACTGTAGTGCGGCAGTGCATGGGGAATTTTAAACTGATCCAGCCTTACTACTGCCTCATTTTACAGTTCTGCTGTATCATGTATGGCTATACTGACCAGATGGTTTAGACTTAGAGGCTATTACACAGGGTGATCTTTTTATTCGAGAATCTTAAATAATTTCCATACACCAAAAAGCATATCAGTTAGGAACCTAATATTTTGTGTAAATGTATAATGTCACTCAGTCATTACCATAGTGTTGACTGAGTGAAAACCATTAAATGCTACTGATAGGGCACGTGGTACCTGATAACTCTCAGGATCATGTCACGTCTTTGTTACATTTGGGTACATTTACGGAAATATTAGGTTCCTAACTGATACCGGGTAAGCTTTTTGGTGTATGGGAATTATTTAGAGTTCTCGAATAAAATAATCACCCTGTGTAGTAGCCTTTTAACCCTCTGGTCAGTATGGCATAAATGGCATAATCATCACTCCAAAATTTTACTTGGAGGAAGCATTTGTGCGAGTGAGTGTTTCCAAAAGTTCTATTAGGTACATCATTCATGATGCCTCCAGATTCTTAAGGAAAAGTCATGGGATTGATCTGCATCTTATGTTCTTATCTATATTAAAGTTGATTGGTTATAAGAATTTATTTTTGGTATAAATTTTTTAAGAAAAACAATAGACACAAGTTTAGATGCTCTAATGCTTTTACTTTATTCTCCAGATGTATAGTTAAGAAAGCAGTTTGGCCACTCAAGGGACAAGCTACCGAATTCACTAATTCAAGCTTTTTGTGTTAAAACAATTATTCTTGTGACATATTTTCTTCACCTCAATGCAAGTACTGTATTACAATACAGTACATTTGCTTCTTAGAATTTACTGCATTAGAATATTTCAAACTAGTCTGGCAATATATGTTTGGGTGCTTTGCCATTGTAGTGTACCGGTAACTACAATCAGTTGAGGTGCAAGGGTGATGTTTTTTATTTCTTAATTAGACATAACAGTAGTTAGGCAGCCACACTGCCATGTAGCTCTGATACAGTAGATACTTCAACCCAACAATCCAGTTGTAGGCTGTTGTGTCACTTATGTCTTTGTTGATACTGTAACTGTGATTAAATCAGGTCCTGATTATTCTGTGATGTGTTGGGAATAAAGGTTTTCATGAAAAAAAAAATCTTGTTTTTCTGACTTAGAAATCTGTGCAGTAAAACCCTGGTTTCATACCTGTACAGATGAACAAGTCCCTTGCCAGGTCTTGTGATTTGGAACTCTGTCATAAATTGGACTTGTGAAGTGCAATCCTCACCTTTTCCCCATTGACTAGGAACCCCACCTAGAGAGAAGAGGAGATTCCAAATTACAGTACTTGACTCTTCCCCTCTGCCATGAAATGGGATTTCCATGGTTAATCTTTGTTTCATGGCCTACAAATGATATGTCTTGTGCCTTATGTGGAAAATTAACTTTATGAACTGTTCAGTACCAAACAGGTTGATGATGACTCAAGATTAGAGTGTGAAACTCATACAGTAGTTCTGATTTGGACAAAATAATTTGTCATCTTATAAAGGCATTGGTCCAATCAGAATAGGTATACACAGTGTTTGGTAGTTATTGAAAAAACAAAAACTATTCACTCCATGAAACTGATAAAAAGGCTCAGATAAGAAAGTAATGGATAGAAATCCATGAACCTTCCATGCACATTGTACACTCGCAACAAAAGGTATCGGTGCGTCCTGTAGTGTGAACAATTTGAGACCAGTGACGATAGGTATTGGGAAAGGCGAGTTGTTCCAGCCGTATGTTGGCAGCCCTGATTGTCAGCCATATGGCAACACCTAGTGGAGGAGGGTGGGGGGGGTTATGAGGATACACTTACCAACCTTCCCGACATCACAGTGTATATGTATCGTTTCGGAACTCGTCGATCTCGCCCTGTACCGATACTTTTTGGTGCTAGTGTACATTAATATAGGCTGGTAAGAAGAGTGAAAATAAGAAAATCTTTCTGTAGAAGATGAAAAATTCTGAGTGGTAAAAAGACTGATCAAATCTCTTCAAGTAAAGTATTAGTGTCACCATGCTAGCTGTGAACTAAGTTCCACTTTCTACTGGGAAACAATCTTGAGTTAAACTAATCATGAAGCAAATGTCAGTTACTAAAGGATGGAGACAGACTTGCCAAAATATGACTTAAAGTACTGTACTGAATATGACTATTCAAAAGGTGAATACAGTATGTGAAGAAAAAATCAATGTTTAGAAGCTAAAAATTCTAAAGAGTTTGTGATAGCAAGTAAACTAATGATATAGCTAACTGCCCTGGAACTAAATATAAAAAACACCCATATGCACAAGAAAATAAGTTACGAATAAAGTCACAAATTAAACATAGATAAATACTTAAATTGAAGTTATGTGCAATACAGTACAGTAGTAATATCTCATATAGCCAGAATCCCTCAAACCCAGAACTCTCCGATAGCCGTAATTGAAATTTTCTCAGAAAATCGTTCTCAAAGACGTAAATTTCCGGAAAATTTGACCTTTGGGAATGGTTTTCCGAGGGGCACATTTTCCTAAGAATTCCGATAAATTTTTCCCGATACCTGCAAAATTCTGGGGATAGGGGAGTTTTTTCTGGGTTTGAGGGATGAAAATCAGACACATTTTCCGGAAATTCCGAGTAAATTTTTCCGGTACACTGTACCTGTAAATTTCCGAGGATGGGGGATATTTTTCCAGGTTTGAGAGATGATGTAATGGGTAATTCTTGAACTTCTGAGAAAATTTTTCCATTACCCAGAAAATTCTGGGGATAGATTTTTTCCGGCTTTGAGAGTCGCCTCGTTTCCTGGAAATCTCTCATTCCCGGAAGTGCTCTTCACCAATTGTTCCAGCTAACGGAGATATCACTGAATATATACTTTTCATTCCCCAAGGAAGAATTTAAAGGTCATGGCAGATTTATGTAATGAACAAACTGCTCACAAGCACCATCCTAATAGGTAATTAATAATAATTTTTATCACTAGTTAAGACAATTATAATTTAAATCTTAAAAGGAAGAAATGCCTTACATGAATACAGTACTGTACCGTACTCCCTAGCTATAAGTGACACAATCAAAAGCATGGTAAAAGAATCCAGTAAAGTTATCTCAGTAGAGCCTTGCTGTTCATAGGTATGTTCGGTGGATTTAGCATCCAGTGTACTGTACAGTACTGCCGACAAGGCTATGGGCTCGTAACACTCATCTTGCCCGCGGTGCCCACCTTTTCTCTGTGGATGTCTGTCATACAAGAATAACCCATTATAGTACATCCTTCTTTCCTCACACAGCCAAACTGTAGAATACTCTGCCTTCTGTGTTTCCATACTCATACAATCTGTCTCACTTTAAAAAGCTGGTTTTCGGACATCTTCGTGTTGTAGATTAATATACGTAATCTTTTTATTTTTTATTCTTTATTTCTTTTTACTTTTATTTTTTTGCCCCATTGTGGGTCGGTGACCTGTGTCTGGGCGGGCTATTCCCCGTTAAAAAGAAAAAAAGGGAAAAAGATAATACCATGCGAACGTTACGAGTTCATCACATTGCTTCTTAATATCATATATGGTGGGCATCTAAAATAACAAGAAATTTTAACATAGTTTGCAGTTACTAACTAAACTGGAGAACTTAGATATTTGAATTTGAACTGCAAATGAATCAATGAAAACTTCTAAAGAGTTCGTTTCTGTTCAGCTATTCTCAAACCATAAATATACTAACAACTTTTGCTCTGATTTAACTCTCATCATTCTCAAAAATTTCCATGTTTCTCACACATTAAAAGCTCTGTTATAAGTTATGGTTACAACATAAATCTGAAGATAGTCATAAAAATTCCTAATTACGGTATTTTGGTTTTCAAACATCAATTTTTTATTGCTCTCTGTACATGTGAGAGACTTTTTAATGTGTAATTAGAGATTTTCAGTGTATAAAACTACAGTAATACAGGTATGGAACTGTGTATAATTCTAGGTCCTAGTGATCAGGGGCGAGAGAAGTGCAAAGAAGCTTTTTACTTATCTCTTTCCAACTTGAAGCTCGACTACCTTGACCTGTTCTTAATTCACTGGCCTGGAGTCAAGAATCTCAAGGTGAAGTTTAGACATAATTTTATATAAGTTTGATGGCTTTATATTAAATGTGTTAAGTGATTAACAAATGCTTAGGTTTAGATATTTCTGTACCTGTACTGTATTATTATTCACAGTACAATACTGTGTGTGTGTGTGTGTGTGTGCATGTAATAATAAATAATAATAATAATAATTAACGGTTTATTGAAAAGTTCTGCAGCCCGAAGGCTGAAAATATACATTGGACATGAATGACTTATTACATACATTGGTGGTTTAACAAAAGCCTTCATTAGAGAAAGGTGAAGGAACATACAGTGAACATACAGATTAATGTAGGTGTTGAACAGCAAACACGTAGTGTAGTAACTCCCTCCCAGATGGTGTTAAGAGGGACCTCACGTGGTGTAGTAGTTCCCTCACAGATGGTGTTATGAGGGGCCTCACGTGGTGTAGTAATTCCATCACAGATGGTGTTATGAGGGGCCTCACGTGGTGTAGTAATTGATGGTGTTATGCCCTCACGTGGTGTAGTAATTCCCTCACAGATGGTGTTATGAGGGCCTCACGTGGTGTAATTCATGCATGCGTGCGTGCGTGCGTGCGTTAGTGCGAGCGTATGTCAGTCAGTGCTGTAGCCCCAAGACCATGAAACCTAGGGACATGAAACTTTGCATGCATACTTCTTTTAGATTGGGCTAAAAAGATAAAACATTAAAAATAAATAAATAGAGGGGAGGAAGAAGAGAGTCACAGTGCAATAGTGTAGTGAATGTAGTGAAGATGGTGGTGTAGTTGATGTAGTGTAGATGATAGTGTAGTCACACACATAGCTATGAGCTGCCCCTCAAAAGCAAAACTGTCAACACCTGGTTCCACAGCTATATTACAGTACAGTATAATAAAGTGACAAAGATACGCTGCAGTCTTTAACATCTTGTGTACATTACGGGGGTATAATTATATTGTATTGAAATTTTGAATAATTTTTTTTTTACCAGTTCTAAAATTTTAAGCCCATTACATGAAGCTCATTTCAGGGTTTTTATAACTAGAAATTATTAATAGATGATATAACAATAAGATGGTAAAATTCTACAAATAATCAGAATACAATATTCTTGTATTTATCTAGTCTTCATAAGAATAAACAAGTGGATTTTTTTTTTATAACGTGCATTAAAATCACTGATTATTTTTTTGGTTCAAATTTTCTGTTCCATTATGTGTATATTGCCAGGTTAAGAAATACTTTTATACTAGCTGTTTCTCTTAATAGCCTGAAGACCCAAAAAACCGAGAATTGCGGAATCAGAGTTGGGCTTCCCTGGAGGAGATCTACAAATCTGGCAAAGTTCGTGCCATAGGTGTTTCAAATTATTCTGTGGCTCAGCTGAAAGATCTGCTCCAGCATGCTTCAGTTGTGCCTCATGTAAACCAGGTAAAAATTTCTGATGTTTTGTCGAAGACAAGCATGATTTAAGGACAAGGAAACTCATGTTAAGGGAAGCACAGATGGAACCCTCCTCATAGGTTTAAATTTTTCTCCAAGCTTTTGTGTTATCCTCTTGAAAATGTTTATTATATACTGTACAGTACATTTCAATGATCTGTCAAACACATTTTACTTTATTTAAGTAAAGGCAGATTCCTTATTCATCTCTAATAAACTGGTGCTAGGCATATTCGATTTTTATTGTATATGAAAAAGCATTCCAAAAAGTAATAAAGTTACAAAGGAAAGATACCCACTACAGTACCGTAGTGTCACACAGTGGTCCCATGAACCATCACAGTTCTTTTGTCTGTAGTGATTTGTGAACCATGTCCTTTGTTGCCTACAGGTGGAGTACCACCCACATTATCTTCAAAGTGAACTGAAGCAGTTTTGTTGCAGCCAAGGAATTACCTTTCAAGCGTATTCCTCCCTGGGAACCACAGTGAAGGAGAGCCCACTGTTACAGGACCAAAAGGTCACCAGTGTAGCCAGTAGGCTGTCACGTTCTCCTGCCCAGGTGTTGCTCCGTTGGGCTACACAACAGGGTGTTGGTCAGTATTGAATAATTTGGTGTATCATGAAATTTCAAAAATACTGTATAAATTTTTACCATGAAGATAATTTATGAAGGCTCTAACCCATGAGACTATAAAATTCCAGTCATCCCAATACCCATAACTGACTGACTTAGTTCAAGTAGAATTTTTGTTCCAGAATGTTGTGACTGACTGACTCGGGTTATGGATCTCCAACTTTTACTTTTATCCTCTTCACCACTGATCGGCTCGTTAGCCGCTTGGGCAATCAGTCATGTCTGTTACTTTTCCTTTTCTTTTATCCTCTTCACCAAATGATCGGCTCGTCAGCCGCTTGGGTGATCGGTCACGTCTCTGTTACACACTGTTGGCAATTACTGGGCATGCACCGGCTCCTGAATGTACCTGAACCTACTCCAGTGTTGGTCAAGTCTTGTCTTGAAAGACGTCACACTCGGTGCTCTCACAACACTTTCTGGTAGATTGTTCCAAGAGTTCACAACTCTCACTCCGAAAAAGTTTGCCCTCACAGTTTTCTGGACTTGCAGCTTCTTCAATCTTGAACTGTGACCCCTTGTGGGGCGAGCGTCCGCCAGCTCCAATTAAGGACACTCAACTGAGTAGTGCCCCTTGAGATGCTTATACACCTCAATTAGGTCACCCCTTGCCTGTCTGTAGTATAAGCTAGGCAAGTTCAGGCGCTCCAATCTCTCAGGGTAGCTGAGGTGCCGAAGTGCAGGCACCAGTCTGGTGGCCCTCCTTTGAACATTTTCAACCAACTGACAGTCCCAAGCATATCTCGCGGACCAGACGGGGTGACAGTACTCCAGATGGGGAAGCACTTCACTCTTGAAGATCGTTACGAGGGATGGACCGTCTAGATATCTGAACGACCTTCTTATAAGGCCCAATAATTTATTTGCCTGATTTACCTTCTTCTCGCAATGGCCTGAGAACTTCAGCTCATTGTCAACATGCACACCTAGATCCTTCTCACATTCAGTCTCAAATAAGGCAGTTTCTTCATCCTGTTGGGACATATGATACGCCTCCTTACCATTGGTACGCCCCAGGTGCATCCTCTTACACTTCGTGACATTGAATCTCAGCAGCCATTTCTTCGACCATTCTTGGAGCCCGCAGTGGTCCTTCTGCAGCTCTTCACAGTCCGCTTGGTTCTTGATTTCCCGAAATAACTTGGCGTCATCGGCAAACATTTGCATGGAGGAGTGTACAACGTCAGGCGTGTCATTTATGAAACAAACAAGCAACAGCGGGGCAACTGTGTTAAGCAGGAGCGTCCCGGCATAAAACCGTGTTGGCAATCCTTTACAAGGTTGTTTTGTAATAGATGTTCCATCGCTGCATCTCTGATAATACTCTCAAGTACTTTACATATTATGCTGGTCAGGCTCACTGGTCTATAGTTGTTCGTGGAGTGACGATCGCCCTTCTTGAAGATAGGACTCACATAAGCCACTTTCCATTCACTGGGGACCTTTTGTTCATCCAGTGCATTTACAAAACAGGATCTTCAGGGGCTCGGCAAGCTCGTTGCACAACTCTCTTAGCACTTTAGGACTCTAGGATGCACCATGTCAGGGCCGGGACTCTTATGGACCTTTAGCTTTGACAGTTTATTTCTAATACCCTCTTCTGTGAACACAATGTGGGTCAGTGCTGTGTCAAACCGTCTGTCCTCAAGCGCAGAACGGTTAATCACATCCTCTCTTGTGAACACCGAGGAAAAGAAGCTGTTCAGTGTCTCGGCTTTATCCTGTCAGAATCTGCGTTACTACCATCTTCAGGCCTCAGGTCTGATACTCCTACTCGCGTTTTTAATTTCGACTTTGCATAGCGGTAAAACACCTTTGGGTTTGACTTGACCTCGCTTCCAACCAGCCTCTGGAACTCCTTTTCAGCCCTTCTACACTCAATCTTTGCTTGGTTTCTGGCTCTTGCATACATCCTCCTGTCCTGCTCATCGTTTGACCCAATCCACGTCTTGAATTTCTGGGTTTTCTTCTTAACTCTGTCTACCGCCGCATGGTTCATGTGTAGGGATCCCCTCGTATTCCTAGAGGCACTGGGTTTGGTCTTAGGTATATATTTATTGATCAAATGGGTCACTTTACTAGTTATGATATTCAGCGTAGTGTCTGCGTTCTTGTGTCTTAATGAGTCAGGCCAGTGGATACCCCTCATCTCTTCCCTTATCCCATTGTACATTGTAATATATATATATATATATATATATATATATATATATATATATATATATATATATATATATATATATATATATATATATATATATATATATATATATATATATATATATATATATATATATATATATATATGTTTATGTAATTTTGGGTAGATACACATACAGTGGTCCCTCGGTTAACAAGCACAATCCGTTCTAGAAGGCTGCTTGTTAACCGAAAAACTCGTTAACCGAAACCATTGTTTCAATGGGTTTTTGGGTAATTGGTTCCAGCTCACTGAAAATTGCCTAAATTCAACAAAAAAGGTAGAAAGTACATTTACTTTGAGGTGTTTATGTAGAAGGCTCCTGGATGATGATGATGATGATGGGAATTAGAATGGGGGTGGAGGAGAAGGGAGAAGAGAAGGCATTGGGGTGGAAGAGAAGTCACCCCATGGTGCCATTTCACCCATAAAATTTTAGTTCTCTTGGTGTAATTCAAGATTATGCGTATTTTCTTTAAATCAACACTGCACTGCATTATATATTGTCAATATGTAAAATAAATTTCAAAATGACCAATAATTTGCTTGCAAACACAGAAAAAAAGCATTTAGTTGAAGAGAGCCTCAAGCAAGATGTTACCTCCACTGAAAAGACAGAGAGACTGGCGCCTGTTTCGTGTGTTGCCAGGCTGGATGGCGCACATAAAACTAGTTTCCTTACCTTCAATTATGTTCAATAATTGTTAAAATGAAAAATTTAATATTAAACTTTAAAAATTATTGAATAGTATAAACTTCTTGATATTTACTAAAATGGTAAGGAATATATGCCCTAGAACCGATTACTGTATTGGTGGACTAATACTACAGCTGGTGGACTGCCAAATGCAAGTGAAAACATGTTGAGGTCGGCTCGTAAGAAACTCGTTAATTGAGGGATTGCACGTTAACCAAAGTTAAGAATCTTTTGGAAGGTAACTCGTTAACCGAAATCTCGTTAACCGAGGGACCACTGTAATTTTCTTCTTTCTTTTATGTACAGAAAGTGGAAAATAAATCAAATAATTATAATACAATATAAAGTTTTAAGTATCTATGAGTTTCCACTGTGAAACTGTGTATGTTTTTGGTCGGAGGGTCTGTGGTGGAGCACAGTTGCTAGAGACATCTTTTACATTGTTAAGGCAAACATCAGGGGCGACTATGACCAGGGGGTTTACCGACCATAGCCCGAAGCCCAGAGGTTAAAGTAAGCAATGGACTTGGAGTTCCAAGCTTTGCTTCTATACTGCTTCACTAATAGAGAAACTGTTTACAGCACTAACTGATCCACTGGACAGTATTGTACAACATACTGTACTATTTGAACATGTAAAGTCCCCTACCAAGGGAAGACCCACACAGGGGTTGTCTTAGTGGAAGTACCTCCTAGATCACTTGTTGAAAACCTTGTGCTATAAAGAGGACTTGAAAAAATATTAAAGAATTGTAGAGGTCAGGTTTACCATTTGCATCAGAATGTGGAAAAAATAAAGGGTATGAATATTTCTTTGTGCACCAGTGAGAGTTAGCAGGATGAGCTGGGGGGAGATATGTAATGATTATATTCAACTTGTAGTTTCAGATAGATAGTCTTAAGTTTCTTCACTTCTTTTTACTCAATTACATGGGCACACAATGCTACATACTTAATGTGCAAAAAAGTACATGAAATAACTATCATAAGGTCAAAAACATAAAGGGAATAAAAATTTCTTTGTGTGTGACAGTGTGGGAGGGAACGTTGCTAAAAGTCAACAGAGGCGGCCAAGCTGGTTGCTATAGCTTAAGAGCAGGCACACGTGAAGCAGCCAGTGTCTATGCAAATGGCACCACTAGCAGCTGTGTTAGACTTTGATTTCGCTTTTCCTTAATAGTTTTAGCTGCATATTTTCATTTAGATTGCATTTTATTAATGTACAGTACATGTATACTGTACTGGGGTAAGGCTTGAAGTGGGTTTATTTTGGTACACTATTATAACCTTGAGACCTCTGCACCTCTTGCTCCACCCAGCATAAAGGTGCAGAAGTCCCAGAAAGGATTGAGAATGATAGAGAAATTTATTTCAATCATTAATCGGATTACTGTACAAGTGTATTTTATTTGAGTAGTATGGCAGCTTAATGTAACTTCCAAGCATGCACAGTACAATACAGTATATCTCTAGAGGTCATTGTCATTTGCTTTACCTCATGCATCTGCTGTCTTTAGTCTCTTCATTTTGGCACAATTGATAGAATATTTATGTGCATTGGAAAACCTTAGTTGTCATCCATGTCTCTAAGTGATTTAGATGGTTTAAATGGAAAATTATTTCAATGTCAGCAGAATATATATACAATGGTCCCTCGGTTAACGAAATTCTTACAAAAATGTTTCGACATGTTTCGACATGCTTTGGCTTGCTCACCAGCTGGAAGATTAGTCCGCCAATATAGAAATCGGTTCTAGGGCTTACATTCGTTAAAATTGGAGTAAATATCAAAAAGGTTGTACTATTCAATAATTTTCCAAGTTTTATATTAAAATTTTTAGTCATTTTAACACTTATTTAACATAATTGCAGTCCAGGGAACTAGTTTTTGGTGTGCCCAACAGCCACATCACTCACCCACCAAGGCCTCAGTTGTGTCTCTGTTCAGTGAAGGAAACATCTTGCGTGTGGGTCTCTTGAACACAGAGTATTTTTACGTTTTTACAGTACAATTATTGATCATTCTGAAATTTATTTAACATATTGACAATATATAGTGCAGTGCAGTGTTGATTTAAAGAAAATAATCTTGAATTACACCTAGTGAACTTAAAATTTTATGGGTGAAATGATGGCATCAAGCATGGGGTGATTTCTCTTCCACCCCCACTTCCTTCTCTTCTCCCTTCTCCTCCACCCCCACTTCTAATTCCCATCATTATCATCAACCAGTAGCCTTCTACATACACACCTCAAAGTAAGTGTACTTTACTGCATTTTTTTTTACTTTGTATGCAATTTTCAGTGAGCTGGAACCAATTACCCAAAATCCCATTGAAACAATGGTTTCGGTTAATGAAATTTTCGGTTAACGAACTATCTCTGGAACGAATTGTGTTCGTTAACCGAGGGACCACTGTACTGTATACAGTATTTAACATCAGTGGGTTTTGAATATGATAAGGGAATTAATAAGTTATCTTTTCTCCCTTACAGGTATTCTTCCTAAATCCACTAATGAGGAGCACATCAGAGAAAATATCCAGTTGGACTTTGATTTAAGTGCAGAGGATTTGGAGGCTCTCTCCAATTTAAACATAAACAAAAAATACGCCTGGGATCCATTAGTTGTATTTTAGTTACCAATACTGTATAATTGTTACACTGACCTTACTACTGTACGTGCAGTAAATTGAATCTATAATCTTGAATAGCAGTCTAAGAATGAAAACCTTTCAGAGATACAGATGCTGAATTTTTTTATCAATCTGTTTAAAAATCTCCTGACATAATGGCTCAACTTCCACTATACCCAAGTCTGACTCCTCGTCTCGTGGACCCAGCATGGTTTCAGGTAGACAAGCCTGTTGACCTTGCCCTGGAGCTCAAGGTAAGGATGTGTAGTGGTTGTCAAAGGGGTGTACAGTGTACTATAATTACAATGTAGTGCTTGTATGTATAGTACAGTACCGGTATTTAGAAATTATTTTCCATAAGGATAGGTGTTAGACAAATTTATAATGGTTACCTGTGGATAGATCCACAACACCTGTTGAATTATTGCTACACTATTCCTATTCTTTGTATACGTACGATGGTCCCTCGGTTAACGAACACAATCCGTTCCAGCAGGTTGTTCGTTAACCGAAAAATTTGTGAACCGAAACCATTGTTTCAATGGGTTTTGGGTAATTGGTTCCAGCTCACCGAAAATTGCCTAAATTCAACAAAAATGGTAGAAAAGTTCACTTACTTTGAGGTGTGTATGTAGAAGACTCCTGGATGAGGATGATGATGATGGGAATTAGAATGGGGGTGGAGGAAAAGGAAGAAGAGAAGGCATTGGGGTGGAAGAGAAGTCACCCCATGGCACCATTTCACCCATAAAATTTTAGTTCTCTTGGTGTATTTCAAGATTACTTTCTTTAAATCAACACTGCACTGCATTATATATTGTCAATATGTAAAATATATTTCAAAATGACCAATAATTTGCTTGGAAACACAGAAAAAAAGCGTTTAGTTGAAGAGAGTCTCAAGCAAGATGTTACCTCCAGTGAAAACAGAGAGAGACTAACGCCTGTTTGCTGTGTTAAGAGGCTGGATGCCGCGCATTAAACTAGTCACTTTGCCTTCAATTATGTTCAATAATTGTTAAAGTGACTAAAAAATTGAATATTAAACTTTTAAAATTTTTGAATAGTATAAACTTCTTGATATTTACTAAAATAGTAAGGAATTTAAGCCCTAGAAGCGATTAATGTATTGGCGGACTAATACTAAAGCTGATTGACCGGCCAGTGCAAGCGAAAACATGTTGAGGTCAGTTTGTAAGAAATTCGTTAACCGAATTTTTGTTCGTTACCGAATTTTAGAATCTTATGGGAGGCAGTTCGTTAACCGAAATTTCGTTAACCGAGGCGTTCGTTAACCGAGGGACCACTGTATTGTTGTTTTCTAGTCTTTTGTCTTCTTCCTTTTATTCTTTCTATTCTTTCTCATACAGGCATCCCTCGATAGAAGGAGGGGTTAGGTTAAAAAGAAAAGAAAAGAGCATTTGTAAAGTAAATTTTTGTTTCTTGAATAACAGAACAAATGGGGAAATATGGTTCAGTTCCCGAATGACAAAAATACCCCAAAAACATGAAATCGGCTCACAAACGAGAAAACGCCTACCTAATTAATGATAAATAGTACACAACTACTGTAGTTTACTATCTAACACATTAACAATTTTATTAATAATATCTACATGAAAATATGCAGCTAAAACTATTAAAGAAAAGCTAAATCAAATTTTAAAACAGCAACCCCATTTACATAAATCCTGGCCGCTTCAAGAGTCGCCATAGCAACGCAGCCCAGCTGCATCTGCAGACCCTTAGCAACGCTCTCTCCCCACTTACACACACAAAGAAATATTTATTGTCTTTATGCTTTTTGCCTTATGATTTTTTATTTATTTATTTTTTTGCACATTATGAATGTAGGATTGTGTGTGTGCATGTAACAGAGTAACAAAAATAGTGAAGAAAGTTGAAGTGATCTATCTAAAACTACGTGTTGAAAAATAATCATAAAATAACTCCCCTCTGCTTATCTTGCTAACTCTTGGTGCTGCAAGAAGAAATGGTTTTTTCCCTTTATGTTTTTGACCTTATGATAATTACAGTATTTATTTATAGTTTTACACATTCTGTATGTAAGATTCCATGCATGTACACTGAATGAAAAAAATATGAAGAAAGATATGTGTATACAGGTACAGTGTATACACAAATTTACAAGTTTAAACATAACCATAACATAACTCCTCCCTCAGCCGGGGTGTGCAGTTTGAATTTTTACCAGTACCCAAATTTGTATAAATGGGGGAAGTTTTTGTAACACAAAATAGACGTGGTAATTTCAGAAATTCGTATAAGCGAATTTTTATATATAGAGGGATGCCTGTACAGTAATACCTCGATACACTGGACTAATTGGAGCAGACCCCAGTTTGGAGAGAAAAAACCCCTGCACATCTAGACCGTTTAAAGAAAATCGGAGATAGTGGCTGTAAAATATTTTCACCGTTATGACTGTAAATTACTGTATTATGTAAGTACTGGTAACTACAGTACAGAATTTGTGGAAAAATAATTTTGATGTGCTCATGCACCTTATGAAAAAAGAAAAAAATTGGAAGATGAGGGTACATCTGGGAGCAACAGGTGGGAGGTAATGCAGGTGGGTGGCTCCCTCCCCAGGACCCTTTGGTGTCATCCCACTTGGACGATCGTCTGTTTAATCTTATATTTTACTATCTTGGTTAAATGGTTAAGTTACATTAAATAGCATAAAACAGACAATCATCCCAGTGGGATGTGATCGGCCCCTTTAACACGTCTTTATTATACACTTTCACCATAATTCCCATATTATTTAGGTTCATTTGGTTCCAGGTTGATACAACATTATTGTAAAATAATATACTTTCCCGAGAAAAAATCCCACTCTCGGCCCCAGGCGATTCATTGAATCTTATTAAATTCCTGGTATTTTGTTTCTAAAGCACGAACAGCTGATTGTCCTAGGTCCCCCACACTTAGTAAATAATAATGGAGTGTATTTATCACACACTTTATAAATAATATTGTACAGTACAGGGCCAGATCCAGAAATATCAAAGGGGGGTGGGTCCAAGAAGTTGTGGGTGAGGGAACATGGCGAGCAGAGCGAGCTCACCCAGCTGGGGGATCCCCAGAATTTTTCTTTTAAATCTGACCAATATCATGGGCATTTTGAGGCCATTTTGAAGCGATGTGCACTTGATATTAGGATGTATTCTGAGGTCAGTAGTAATTGCTTTTTACTATAGAAAAATGCCCGAGTACAATACTGTTGTAGTGTATAATGCATCTGCATATTCCCTGATTTATTCATTAATCAGTTGTTTAATTGCACAAGTAACCAAATCGAGCCATCATATGCCAGTTAAAGGTAATAAATAATGTTGTTAGGAAGGTATCTCCATATCAAATACAGTATACTGTACAGCACAGTCTGTTATAATAAATTCTCCTGAAAGCTAATTTGATGAAAGCTCTCTCTCCTGGATTGCATCCTGAGTGAATTCTTTCCGATACAGCTTGTCATTTTATTTTCAAGTCAAATTACATACCAGGTATTGTATTTTTTCTATTGTTGACGATGTTATATTAATTATCTTTATGTTGAATCATACACCATAAGAGGCTGATCATATTAGAATATAATATTGAATCAATAAATAAATCTGACAATTGTGGCAACACCTGGCATGACCCCCACCACCCCCAACCTGTTTACATGTGCACTGTCTTAGCTTTTGTAAAGATGCATCCATATGAGGCACAGGGTTCCATATCTCGTAGGGTGTGGCTGCGTGCACTAGATCGATGTTTCCTCTTGTTGATCACGTTGGCGACAAAATGTACGCAAATGTGAATGCACCTTTAGGCTTACAGCATCTTTGATTAGACCACTGTACATTATTCAGTGAGCAAGTATTGTTCTTTTCATAAGCCATTTTTTTATTTTGCCAATTTCTTGAAATAGGTACAGTATTTTACATAATTTTACCCATTTCTTAAAACCCTCAAGTATCCCCATTAAAGATAATATTATGTACCCTTCATAAAAAATTCACGTAAATGAGTGTAGGTAGCGAGGTGCGGTACACTGATACAATAAGTATGAAGGCAGGATTTGACTTCAGACACGTGCGGCAAGCCTCAGAAACCATCCAGACTGGTGAATAGAGGGGCAGTCCATAGCACCTCAGAGTCCAAATAAAGTCATTTCCAGTGTACAGAGGTTCTACTATAAGTATGTTTGTTGAGTTGAGTCTCATCCTCTCTGCTCAATATTGTCTCCCAGACCGTCCTGTAAAGAGTCACTTCCAAACTGGTATTTTTTCTCAGTTATTGTTTGCACTTTTCTTAAAATGGATAAAAACTAGAAAAAAACATTTATATTGCATAATTTTAATGCACCATTTAATACTTGCAATTATTAAAACCATGATTAATAAATTTAAACAAATTCTATTTGAATATCAGTAACTTGCTTCATATTTCCCAGTGGAGAAAAGTTTTTATGTGATATTACCTATACAGTACTGTATGTAGAAAACTATAGAAGTCTCTTTGGCAAATCAACTTACTGAACAAATTGAATAATAATGAAGCACTCCAGAATACTGGAAGGCTTCAATCATATTAATTTACTCAGCATGAGGATAAATATATTTTTTAACTTTTTATGAGCTTTGGTGTACTCATTTCTCTTTAGCTTGTTATGAGCAGAGAAGATTTAATAGATAAGGTAAAGTTGGATGAAGGTGATTACTTTCAATTAGTTAATGAAGGGGAACATATTGCATTTTAATCTTGACATAATTGTGCACTACAGTATACAGTGCATTATAACTCATGTTATCAGTGGCGTGTCGTGAGAAAATGCTAGGGTAAGCAAATGACGCTTTCTTACTTGTAAAGTCACGAGATCTTAAAGAATTCTTTAGATCACAGACTGTATGTGATCTACTAAAGAATTCTTTTAGATCTCGTGACTTTACAAGTAAGAAAGCGTCATTTGCTTACCCTAGCATTTTCTCACGACACGCCACTGCATGTTATGCTCATGCATAAAACTTCTGGATACACAGTATTTTATTCTTGTACATATTCCTTTGCAGGAGCAAGAGCAGCATTATCAGACACAGATTCAGAGCATCCAGCAAAAGGGGGGTGATATTCTGCCCATTGGAAAGAGTGCTGCTGAACAGTATAGTGAAGATGAAGAAGATGACAATGATGATGACTATGATGATGATGACAATGATGATGATGAAGAAGAAGATGATGACTCAGAAATGAATGATGATTACTCTGATCCAATGTTGCATTAGACAAGACTAATTCATTTGGCTTTTTCAACTAATAATCATTCTTTACGTACTATATACTGTACAATATATTTTATTAGAAAATTTATAGAATAATTAATTTTTTTTAAATGAAGAAGATGATTCATAAATATGAGAAAATTTTTGGAGATGAAGTTACAAAAACCTGCATTTCAAAATTTAAAAGCCTCGGAAAGACCGGTAAACCAAAAGAAAATACAGAATGGACCCTACTGTCTTGTTTCTTGAAAGAGGACCATCACAGCCAGGCATTAGAGGTTGTAGCTTTAGGAACAGGGTCAAAGTGTATTGGTGCAAAGCAGTTGCCAGCCAGAGGGGATGTCATTCATGACAGCCATGCAGAGGTTATTGCAAGGAGAGCTTTTATGGTTTATCTCCTTGATCAAGTGGACAAAGCTTCAAAAGGTCTGGTGAGTATATTTGAGGAGAAAGATGGTAAGTTTAAACTCAAGACAGGCATTAGTTTCCATTTTTATGCCAGCCACACTCCGTGTGGTGACGCATCTATTTTCCCCAAGCAGGAATGGGGAGAGTGTTTTGGGCAAAACATAGAGGACACCACAGTGAAAAACCCTTCCAACAACTGTAAAATCTCTAACTTGAAGGGGGAAGACTCAACAAATTCGGAAGAAATTTTTTCAGGTATTGATGATGGGGAACCACCTTTAAAAAAAATTAAGACCAATGAAGTAAGTGTAAATACAATTAATGCCAGTGAAGAAGAAAACCTTGAAGATTCTACTAATGTCTGTGTGAAGAAGACCAACAATGTGGAAGAAACATCTCGGAAAGAATTTGTAAAGAAGTTAAGTACTATTAATGACCAGCATGTTCCCTCAGAGTCAGAGGCAAGTACTGAGAGAAGTTTGACCAGAAAGATGAACACAGTATCAGATATCTATCGAACAGGAGCAAAATGCATAGATGGTGAAACTCCAGATCCTAAAATGCCTGGTACTGACTATCATGTAACTGGTGTTCTACGCACAAAGCCTGGTCGTGGGGACCCCACACTCTCCCTCTCCTGTAGTGATAAGATTTTCAAATGGACTGTTTTAGGTACACAAGGGGCAATCTTAATGTTGTTCCTTAATGCACCTGTATATGTGGAGACCATAACAATTGGAAAATGCTCCTATAGTCAGGAAGCAATGGAACGGGCTCTCATAGGCAGATTTGAGGAGAAAGTGAAAAATATCCAACTTCCATTTGGATTCCAGTTAGTCACACCTGTGATATTGCATTCTAATATTGATTTTCCTTTTTCTCAAAGTTGTGTATCAAGAAATGCTTCTAAGACAATCAAAATTATGGCATCCCCCACCAGTATCATTTGGAGTAGCAGCAATATTCATGGTGACAAGCATGAGGTTGCCACTAATGGATGCAAGCTAGGCACTACCAAGAAGAATCGAGGCACTCCTAAAAGTTGGGTCAGTATTTGCCGTCATGCCATCTTCCACAGAGTACTGGCTTTCTTATGTGAGCATAGTGAATTCATGGATAGCCTTATTAAGCAAGGTGATATTTCATATGGAGAATTGAAATGTCAAGCACATGATTACTACAAGGCTTGGGTTAGCTTAAAACATCAAGTTCTACCAAATTGGACAGTTAAACCAAATTATGTAAAGGAATTTAAAGCTTAATAATTCCTCATTGCATGAAAAAAATCATAATGAGTTATACAGTAGTACAGTAATTGTTGGTTATGTTGTCAATGACTTTAGAAATATTTGTTAATTGTATACAGTATACTTCAATTTTTTTTAATTTGTGTGTTTAATTGCTGACTGTTGTTATGACCCCAAAAAAGAGGGAACAGTATGTACCTGTACTGTATAATGCAGCTCAGAATATTTTAAATTCAATGTTTCTCGGAAAGTTAACATTAAATATATGTACAGGGGTCCTGGTAATTAAAAAAAAAATCTAATGAAGTCATACATGTATAGCATGGAAAAAAGGACATATAGTAAACCCCTGCAATTTTTGACTACCCTGTCAGTGGGGAGGAAGCCAACCCAAAATAGGAAAGGGGTCCCAATGAGAACATTTTATTTGATTTTTTTTTACCCGACACAGGCATTTCATTCCTGTCCCATGCTCAGATAGTAGCCAAAATCATGTAGTATATACTCATCCCAAAAACAGTATTGGTACATACAGTGGTCCCTCGGTTAACGACCACAATTGGTTCCAGAAGGTCGTTCGTTAACCGAATCCATTGTTTCAATGGGATATTGGGTAATTGGTTCCAGCTCACAGAAAAGCACTTACAAAGTAAAAAAAAATGCAGTAAAGTACACTTACTTTGAGGTGTGTATGTAGAAGGTTCCTGGTTGATGATGATGATGGGAATTAGAAGGTGGAGGAGAAGGGAGAAGAGAAGGAAGTGGGGATGGAGGAGAAATCACCTTTCAGGGGACCCATGCTTATTGCAGTCATTTCACCAATAAAATTTTAAGTTCACTAAGTGTAATTCAAGATTATTTTCTTTAAATCAACACTGCACTGCGCTATATATTATCAATATGTTAACTAAATTTCAGAATTACCAACAATTTCAATGACACCAACACCAACAAAATAGATGTTCACTCCACTGTAAACAAAGCCAATCTGGCGCCTTGTCGCTGAGTCAAGCTGCTGATGGGAGCACAAAAAATTAGTTCCCTGTACTGCATATATTATCAATATGTTAAATAAATGTTAAAATGACTAATAATTTTAATATAAAATATGCAAAAATATTAAAGAGCACAACTTTATTGATATTTACTCCACTGGAAAAGAATGTAAACATAGAACAGATTACTGAATTGGCAGACTAGCTGATCAGCTGATGCTCACAACAAAACGTGATGTTCATAAGGATTTCGTTAATCAAAGTTTTTTCGTTAACCGAATTGAAGATTCTTATGGAAGGTAATTCGTTAGCCAAAATTGCGTTAACCGAACCGTTCGTTAACCGAGGGACCACTGTATAAAGTAAAAACCAGTACACTAACATTATATTTTGCCCACTCCTCCTGTTGACTTCACCTTTATTTCACCTCCTTAAGGGGCTATCACACTTGTGTATTTTCCTCTTATGTCCAGTCAGATTTGCTCCGTCTCTTAAGCACCTCGTATATGTCCATCTCCAACCTCAAACCATAACTACAAACATGGCAGAACCCTCATGGTCGACAGGTTACTCAAGAGGGAAAGCTTCAGCAGCGGGTTGTTTCTTTGTTTTGGTCCCGAAAAAAGAGGAAAAACTTTTATGGGGGCAGCGGTAGCTGTCTTGAAGGGTCAAAGTGTATTTAAGAAGCTAGATCACCAGAGCTACAAACAGTGGAGGAGGCTCGACAGACACCAATTCTACAAATTACAGTATGTGCTGTCAATGGCCGAGCAGCTCCATTGCTAAAAATTACAATAAAATGCGAGGTATTCCCATATTTGCTCAATAAGTTAACCTGGTTGCCATTCTGGTGATGCAATGCACCATGCAGTAGGGGAAGTTTGTTTTGGTACATACTGTAAGAATGGGAATCAAATAACTATTTAGCCTGTATTAATCTTCAGGTAAATAATCATTAAATCATTTATTTACCAGGTAAATAATCATTAATGTTTACCAGTCTTTTTTTATATGGGGATTATCCCACCTGGGCACAGGTCAATGAACCACATCAGGGTCCATCAGGCCTCGGGGGGCCTGATGTATTGTGTACCAATTATACCATGTTAAAGACAAGAGTTATCAAATATTTTATTTAAAATCGCAGTTAGTAAAGAGTTCCAACCCTTAGAAAATGCGCTGAAGATTGGAGGAAAAATGAACTACTGTAGTGTGTATAGCCCTTATACTTTTTCCACTTTCACTTTGGCACTTTTCATTCTTCTATACACAAACCTGGAAACTTATGATAAACTCCACTTCCCACTCATGTTATATTTACCATTTGCTAAAAGTATTTCTCCCATTAGGCAGTTATTTATGAATACTGTACAGTATTACTTTATTCCCCTGGTCGAGGGGGAAGTATGATACAACTTGTCCCTGGTTTTAAAGCAGTGAATCTTATCTGGGGGGGGCAGGAGGAATTTGTCAAGCCCTGAGTAGGTGACCCGCTCCCCAAAAACTGAAATACCTGGTAGGTCCCATATGTCTGACAGCACAGCCCTTAAGGAACAATTTGAATACAGCACACTGGAGACTAAGCCTGTGATACAAGGAAACTGCATGGCTGGGATGGTGCTGTATTCTAATGCCTTTTATTTCCCCGACTGTAAAGTTATGTACCCATTCTCAGTTGGCCTCTTGGTTTAGAATGTAATGTAAGCTTAAAACCTCACATATGGGTGTGTATGGTGCCTTGTATGATTTTATGTATCTCCTGAAACTTGAGAAATGTCATAGAGTATAATATTACTGTTTACCATTTTATTTGTTTGGGACCCCCTCTGGTCTGACCCCAATAATGGTCTGCAATATTCTATATGAACTTCATTAGTCTTTGTAAATGCTCTAAAAATACTTGAGGACTGCTGTTTTGATCACAGTACATGATAAATTGTCCTTGACCAAAGGACATTAGTAATGTGTATTGTACAATCAAAGACAATTTTCGTGTCGCGGTTTTGTCCGAAGATTAAATATAACTCATGAAACATTATGAGAGTCCCCTACCACAAGGCAGAGCACACCAAAAGTTTAGCCCTGTGGCATATGTTTTCACCAAATTTCACGACACGACTTTTGTCTTTCATTGTACGTGATTTCTGTTTGATATTCAGTGACGTGGAAAAGTGGTAATGCTTTGCACCAACAAATAAATGCTCATACTAAGTGCCAGTCAGAATTACTGAGGTATTTTCTGTGATGTACACAAACTTCACAAACATTATCACTTCATCGGATTATGAAGACATTTGCTTTTTACCAAGTATTTTAATCACTTATGTAAAGGATCCCCTCTGTGCTGAACAAAATAATCTGGCATCAGCCAAATAAAATATTAAAAGTGGTATCCCCATAGTGAAAAGGTTAATAGGTTTGTAAGATGATGATTATTTCTTGTAATAATTAAGAACTTAACCATAGAGGGGGTCCCCGGGTTACAGACGGGTTCCGTTCCTGAGGACGTTCTTAAGTCGGATTTGTACTCAATTCGGAACACATGCTATGTGCATACCATACTTACAGAACAATGTTCAAAATCCCACTATATCATAGCCTAAGTCCTTATATACATCTAAAATCACTTGATTTAGGACAAAAAAAGAAAAGAAATAGAATGACAAAATACAGTAAATGAAAGTAAATAAAGAAGTCATTGGGTAAATAAAATACTGTTAATTTCAAGTTTAACTCTGTTCGTATCGGCGGTCGTTTGTAAGTCGGGGACCACCTGTCTATTGTACGGCTTATTTTGTAGTATAACGGAAAACCTGTGAATGATTTAGTACTGTAGTACCTGTACAGTATATGCTTCTTTAATCAAAGATTTTTTTGTAGTTATGAATTTTAACAAAATTGCTAATAAATAAACGAGTGAAATTTTGTTTAGTTTCCCAGTGTATGGTATTAATAATCTAGCAATATTGACAAAATAAACTATACCTGTATTACCAAGAGATACAATGATAAATGAAGATCAATGGAACAATCTATCAGTCCAAGCAACGATATCAAGAACAGTACAGGCCTTTAAAATAGCATGAGAAAAGACTATCAAGAGCAATGGAGGGATCTTACATATGCCACTAGCCCTCCTGCCCTTAATTTTGCCTACTTATATGTATTTCTACTAGTACTGTAATACCCTCTCATCCATAATTATACAGCCAAGTAATTAATTTTCTTTATTCTATAAAATTCAATTACGGTATTCCTCTTGATGATTTTGCCAATCTTAGTACAGGGTATTTCCTCAATTGTGTTCTTATACATGTAATGCATTGTTAGCGTTATCCTGCTGCACCACATTTCAAAGGCCTCTAACCTCCTGGTGCCTGCTAAGTGTTCACACTTCCAACCCATACAACGGTACTGAACTAGGCTTCATTTTTTTATTTTACGGGGAATAGCCCACCCAAGCACAGGTCATCGACCCACAACGGGCCTGTGGGGGCGGAAAAATAAAAGTAAAAATAAATTAAAAATAGGAGAAAAGGCTATATTAATCTACACCACAAATATGCCGGAAAACCAACTTTTTGAAGCTAGACATTTGTAAGAGTGTGGAAACACAGAAGAAGGCAAAGCATTCCACAGTTTGGCTGTGTGAGGAAAGACGGATGTACAGTACTCTAACGGGTTATTCTAGTGTGACCGACATCCACACAGAAACGGTGGGCACCGCGGGCAAGACGAATGTAGGCCTAAAGACATTAACAAAATTGAAGGGATACTTCTATCGTAAGTCTTTCCTCTACATTCACACTGGATTCATCAATGGGTTTCAAATTTGGTGGTCTGATTTGAGGTAAACGTCATCATATACTGTAAGTATGAATATGATGATCATTTTTTTAACTATACAAGAAGCATTGCAACATATTTGTAATAGCAATAATGTTAATAGTCCACAATGATTTATCCTTGGGGCTTCCTTAGGGCGCCGAGCCGCTCACCTCCTTCTCACGAAAATTCCAGTAATACAGGTACTATACATGAGCAGACAAGGGAGGAGTGGGACAAGGTAGGTAGATAACGGGTAGCCTCACTCCCATAGGATCTACGCTAATGAAAATAAAAATGAAATTCTTATTTACGTATTTTTGAAGGCTTATGATGGTATTAAAAGTTGTACAGTGAATGTATGGAATGGAGATTTTTTGTTATATTTTAATTGGAACCACTGATTAAATATATAAAGTAAATATAAATATCTTACTTGCGACCGCAGGATTTCATCCAACATCGCTGATTGGCTAGCGATGACATTACTTATTAAGCTCCGCCCACTGAGTTACATCAAATAGTAGAAGCGGGATATTTAAAATGGGAGGAAATGTATTGAATATTAACTCGC